>NW_004797675.1:369348-377530 GCF_000002075.1 Aplysia californica
GGGGGAGGATTGAGGATGGTGTGAGGAAGGAAGAGGGGATTAGGGGGAGGGTGGAAAACCAGAAATTACTTAATAGACGCTCTTGTTCTGATGAGAGACGGTGGTGGTAGTGGTGGGCAGATGAGTGAGGGGAATGGAGAGGGAGAGGAGGAGAGAAAGGAGAGAGAGGGAAAAAGAGAAAGAGAGGGAGAGCGGGTGGGAGACAGAAAGAGACGTCAAGAAAGATTGATAATAAAGAAAGCGGGAGAAAAAGAGAGGATAGAGAGAGAGAGGGGGTGGGTGGGGGTGGGGGACAACAGAGAAAGAGCTAGAGAGACAGAGAGATTCGACATTGTAAGTGAGAGAGAAAGAGAGAGAGGGAGAGAGAGAGGGGGTAGAGAAAGAGAGACAGCAAGAGAGAGAGAGAGAGAGAGAGAGAGAGAGAGAGAGAGAGAGAGAGAGAGAGAGAGAGAGAGAGAGAGAGAGAGAGAGAGAGAGAGATCTACGTCAAGATGGACGTTAACAAGAAGCCGCAGATGATCAATTATTGTTTGCCTTGTGGTATGGTCTGCCTCGTTTTCCTCTCATCACAGTTATTGCTGTCCTAATCTGTCATGATGAAATGTCACTGTAATCGTCGTAAACTGCCACACAACCATTAATAAAACCGTTACGAATTAAACTTTGAAGGGAAAAAAAATCATCTGCCACCACGCTGTGTTTGCCCATTGGTGCCCTACCCCTTGCCAGAACAGGACTCGATTTTCCATAGGCTCTGCTTTGATGTATTATTTCATGGAGTTGTGGAACACTTTGATTTAACAATTTTAATGAGTGATGTAGGATGTCTTCCCTTATTTTCTCTTTGCCTCTATTTTGCCCTGCAACATAGACATCATCAGGTTCATTTTTATATGCTTCTATTTTCGTCTATGTGTCTTTATCCAAAACTGGGTAACACACAACAACATTAAATCATTTTATTATCATCATGTCAACCAAACGCAATGATTGCTCAGTTGAGGCGCCCACTGGTTGTAGGTCTACTATACTTACGATCTTTCGTTTATGTCAAGATATCTATCTGTTTGTCTTATTTTTCCCCTACTGTAAATGACCATTATCGTGTCGATGTTAGTCTCTTCGCGCTTAGCTGGCCTACTATGTTGGTGACTCTTGTTCGAATCCATAACCGAGTGTTTGAGCACTCGTTGTTTTGTGAATTATCGTGTCTCTCAACCCTCAACCCACTTGGTCCGGTCCTTACAGAGAAGGACATAAGAGGAGAGAAACACCATACCCTACACGTTTATGATTTCATGGGTGGTTAAAAAGTACTCCGGTGTGATTTGCTCCTTTACTCCTGTCAAATATATCGTCTTATATCTTGCCTCCTTCTTTTCTGTGTTTGTTACTCTCTTGTAACACGTCTGATCCTCGGCACTTAAATGACCTAATTATGTTGCAAGTGCTGGAAAAGTCTTACTAAAAAGTTTGTGACCTTTCCATTCTGTTTTCGAATGTTCCAAAGTCTACTTGGGCCCTCCTTTCGGAACTCACTTGACTTACTTTTCACACCCAGGGTCTCCACTCTCAGTGGAGCCACATGTTGGTCACATTGACGCCAACCGCGAAAGTGACCTTGCACTTTGTACAGGCACTGGGCTTTGATTTCTGTTGTTGTTGTTGTTGTTGTTGTTGTTGTTGTTGTTGTTGTTGTTGTTGTTGTTGTTGTTGCTATTGTTTTGCACAGCGTTTTTGGTGTTGTTTTGTTTGTTTGTTTGTTTACTTGTTATATTGTTTTTCATTTCTTTTTCATTTGTTTGATCTTTTTGTTGTTGTATTTTTATTGTTGCTGTTTTTTGTTTGTTTTTGGTTGTTTGTTGATTTTCATTTTTTTGTTTAATTTTTTTGTTTTGTCGGTGGCATTGGTGTATTGTTTTTGTTGTTATTCTTTATTTGTCTGTTTGTCTTTGTTGTTGTTTTTGTTTATTTTTTGTCGTTTTAGGGGGGGGGGGGGTCTTTTAAAATTACCTGTCGCACCACATAATAAACTTTAAATATTTTAACGCTTGACATCACGGCTCCTTTAAAGTAAATATTTTCATTCTGTCAGGCGGGATTCGAGATATAAAAGACGTCAGAAATGTTGACTCTTTATTACGTGGGTGGCTGGCAGATGTTCTGGTACGGTTTGCTACTTCTTTCCTATCAAATATCTACCTGTATCGTTTATATCTCCATTCCGTCTTTGCTTTTGTATGTCACTGTCTAGTAATAGTAACACCCCTATATTCTTTGACTCATGATGACCAACTTGAGTTGCAAATGCTGCACAACTCTTGCTTAATCACCCTCATATTTTACTTCAGTCTTATCCATCACTCACAAAACAAAGGTGCAGTTCAAGCAATAGGGAGAGAGAGAGAGAGAGAGAGAGAGAGAGAGAGAGAGAGAGAGAGAGACTGAAATACGTCGATACAGCTAAATTTACACCGTGAAGCACGGCTTGGAACTACATAAACCGATTTTACCCCCTTTTTCGTTGTTTTGTTTTATTAATTTATAATTTTATTTATAATTTTCGGTGTATGTGTGCGTGTGTGTATGTGGAGGGGGGGGGCATGTTATAAAAAGGGGAACCATTAGAAAAGGATTTCCAAACCTGTGTTTCTCGCATTTGGAGTGAATCTAAGCATAATATCTTTCTAAGCATCATTTAGAACTGCATCAGAGCTGAGCTTTTGGAAGGTGGGACTTCCCCATTTGGCACTCACGGCCACACAAACGTCTGGGAGATAAGTGTGTGTGTGTGTGTGTGTGTGTGTGTGTATGTGTGGGGGGGTGTGCATGTGTGAGTGAATGTATGTGTTTGTGTGTGTGCGCTAACAAACGTTTGTGTGCGTGTGTGTATGTGTGTGTGTGTGTGTGTGTGGTTGTGTGTGTTTGCGTGTGTTTGTGAGTGTGAGTGTGAGTGTGTTTGTGGGTGTGTGTGTGTGTGTGTTTGGGAGTGGGGGGGGGGGTGATTCCAAAAGTATGGGAGTATTCTGTTTATTTAAAATAAAACACCTGACTAGAACTCTAAATGTGATGTTTGAATCAATATAAGCTAATTTTGAGCCCCCACCCTCCTACACACACACTGCTCCCACCTGTTGTTTTTTTTTAAACCTAATTAAAAACAATGACAAAAACTACTTCTCTTAATTGGCTTGTCCAACCACACCCCCTTTCTTTTTTAACATTTCATAAGATAATGGAAGAAGGAAACCAAGCGTATGACATTAAATGAGTTCACTTCAAAAATTAATTTCTAAATAGCCTTTTCAAAATAGAATAAAATTCCTCTTCGTCAAGTTTTCGTAGAAAGAAGGAAATGTTCTGGCTGCCGGCAGTCCCGTCGAATGGTTATTGCTGACCTATCGCTGTGGTATTTCAATCAGTTGAATTGCTTTCCCTTCTCTCTCTCTCTCTCTCTCTCTCTCTCTCTCTCTCTCTCTCTCTCTCTCTCTCTCTCTCTCTCTCTCTCTCTCTCAGTAATTTGTCTAATCATTTCCATCTGATTAAGTGTGTAGGCCCATGTGTGTATGAGTGTATGAGTGTATTTGTGTATGTTCGAAATGGTGTTGAAACATAATTGTGTTAAAGTGTGTGTATCTGAATGTCCTTTTTTCTGTGTTCGAGAGTGTTGGTATGGATGTGTGTTTGTGTGTGTGAGTGTGTGTGTGTGTGTGTGTGTGTGTGTGTGTGTGTGTGTGTTTGTATGTAAGTGTGTGTTTGTTTGTGTGTCAGTGTAAGATGTACGTTTGTGTTTCTCATTAAAACACTATATATTATAACGCAGAGCTGGAGATGTTTGATTTGATGTTAGAGCAGCTGAAGTATACTCTCTGTTAATGTATAGCTGCTTGTTGACCTGCACTGCCTTCTATCCACAGAAAACAACGAATCTACGCCTTTTAAGAAAAAAATAAAATAAAGAAAACCACCTGGTGCATTTTTTGGGGGGACGATCGTTGTCGTTATTGATCTACGCGTGTAGTGCATTCCTCGTCTGAGATTGCCCTGCCCATTTAAAGTACAATCATTTAAATTTCAAATGAAAAGGTGAGACAACATGTCTTCAATAAAAATACATTGCATTCCTTTTTTAAATCCTTTTTTTCAAATGTCTCAGCGCGTGTCTCATATCTACCAAATCCAGCGTTTTCAGTCTATTTTAAGGAAAGATTGATTCCCTGAACTGCTGATTACACTAGATAGCATTGCACTTTAAAGAGAGCAATGCAGATAGTAATAAGAATTGCAAATGAGTTTCACATCTCCAAGTTATCGCATCTTGCTTGTCGATTTGTCGCATGAATCATCCTCTACCAACTACCAAAAGGTTTCTTCCTCGAAGTTCTGTATATATATATATGGTGCCACCGTGTATGTTCGATCGGTTCGCCTTTAAAAAAAAAATATAATAATATTATTCTTTCAACCATGAAATTGAAATATGAAGTATTCTACAGATAAATCATAGTGAAAGATTTTTTTTGTTGCTACAAAAAGTCTTTCTTATAACTGATATTTGGCGATAGGGGTAAAATTCAAAAGTCACACAATAGTAAATTATTCTGTGTGATCTCCGTGTGCAGTCAAAACATGAGTGCATCTCCAGCACATAGAGTATACAAGTCTTCCGGCAAAATGTTGTTTCAGGCATTGGTGAGGGCTTGCAGTAGCTGTAAAATTGTTCTGGGACCGGGATTCAAGTGACGAGAAACACAGTTAATCCCCACCCACAGGTGTTTAATATATGGTTAAAACCTGGTGAAATGGCAGGAGGTAGATTCATTACCGCAAAGTTATTCTGAATTTTAAAGAATTTAATTCCGTGTGGAAAGCACGATGTGCGGATGCGTTGTCCTGTTAGAATGTTATGGGCTAATTTGTTGAAAAAATAACAGAATGTGCTCATGTGGTCTTCTGTACACTTCTGGGCTCCCATCGTGGCGTTCAGCTTGGAATTGAGAATCGTCAGATAAGGTGACTGTGTCCAAACTGCTTCCAAGTCCATCGGCGGTGTACCTGTCACTAGTTCATCCTAGCCTGACGGTGTTTTGGCTGTAAATGTAGTCTGTTTGTAGCAACCCTAGCTTTTATCTTGAATTCCCCATTCCCAATGCCTGCGACGAAACAGTTTGCTGGCAGACGAATAAAAGTCCAGGAAATTGTCTTGCAGTTTGAGCAGCAGTTGTCCTGAAACGATTTCTCTTGTTCACTGTCCTGATATATAAAACGGTCTTAAATTGGCATTCTTATTCTTGGACGGCCAGTTTTAGGTCAGTTTTAAATAGGCCAACTCACAACGTACCGTTATCTCAGTTGGCTGATAGTCCTCCTGCTGGCGATGACATGTCTTCGCAAGAGTAGCGTGCCGAGAATGCCAATGGCTTGATTTTTCTGATCTTGAGTGCATCTCCTGCACATAGAGTATACACGTCAAAACACCGTCTTTGTACAGTCTCTTTTGAGTGACGATGATCAAACGTTGATGCTTAAGTAAACACAGACTTAAGCTTCATTAGAATCAAAGAACATAAAACATCCGCTTTATGATCTTGGGGAAAATCCGAATTTTCTGTTCGTTCACATTGGTCCAGTGAACATTAAATCTAACTGAAGCACCAAAATGTTAACTTCTATTAAAAAAAAAAATTATCTACGTTTCAGAGTACTTAGTACTGCTCATGTGAAAGACAAATCACAAAGACTCCAAAGTCTAGATTTTATACGCAGTTTTAAAAAAATGGTACTTTTCTTTTGATTACCAGTATTTTATCTGTCTTTACATATATAATTTGGTTTCAGCTCATTCCTATTCACAACAACTAGTTTCTAACCAGTTCTGTATAATAATGGTATAAACAATTTTATGCATAAATGTTCCATGACTGACTTTCGGATAACCTATAGAATTCTGGTACTTGGTTTATAGAGTAGGGGGAGGGGGGGGGGGTTAAATGTGCTTCTAGACTGAATGAAATGATCAAAGTCGGAACCATGTGTCCACTGGTTTCTAAAGACAACGCAAAAGAAAAAAAGGAAGAGACTTTACCCTAAAGAAAGCATCAGACATTTTCACCTGTGCACTCTTCAGTGAAGCCTTTTCATCTTTAGAAGAACTGCATTTAGAAACAATCCACTCCATATTTCTCTTTCGAGAAGAAAGTATGACTTATTGAGTCCCACCCTAGCAGTAGAGCCATTCACGTCCATATTAGCGGGAAAGCGGACAATATTTTGGTGGCCAGCTCAGAAACGGAAATGTCTATCTCTTTAATTAGAAAACTTGCCTCTCTAACCTTGAAACTCCATTTATTAGTACGGTTTGCATATCGTGTCTCAACGACCTCATCACTTCTAAACTCAGTTTGAAGTCAACGTAAAACAAGACTTTCCAGAAATAGTCCTGTTGATTAAGAAGATACATTGTCACGACCTGATATGATAAACTCAGTCTCCAGGCAATAATACTCATTTATTTAAAGAAAAGGCAAGAAAAGTGGGACATGAACTTACTCATAAAGAGTGTGAAGATCGATTTAACGTCACCCTACACCGAAAACGTGGGCAGATTGCGCACTGGGTGTATGGGTGTGTGTAGGTGTGTGTGTGTGTGTGTGTGTGTGTGTGTGTGTGTGTGTGTTTGTGTGCAAATGCCTGATCGTAGATGTACGAGCACATTCGTGTCTCTGAACGTGTTTGAATAATGAGATCTCACCTGATTTTCAGTGCAACATGATTGCATTATAATAAAACCTTTGAAACAAGAAGTTTCATTTTCTTCAAGTGAAACATGTTTCTCTGGGTTTAAAAAACTTTGCCTGTTATTTGATTTACTGGGAATGACAAAACGGGCTGAATCAATACCTCCAGGCTCATTGGTTTGAAAACTATGTTTATTTTCGTGCATGTCACCGTCTTGCTGCGGTTAGCGACAGCTGATCAATGGTGCCAAATGTCACGGAGTAACGAGGTGTGAGCTGTTCTGACGTCATACCTGGCACCGACGCTACCGACGGAACGAAATACGTGTGTATTTTAAAATCACAACGATGGAAAAAGAACACCGTGAGTTGTAGAAAATTGGCAGGTAGACATTTTGAGGAAAAAAATCTTGGAGAGACATAAAGGGCAGATCAAGTGAGCGGAAAACGTGTTCGTTTTTGTTTGAGTATAGAGAAGCAGAAGGACAAATGGTATAATTTAGTGCCGAGAAAGAAAAAAAACTGGCAATCAGAAATAAGTAAATAAATAGGATGTATCTTTAGCGCCCTTCTACCACCTCATGATTTGTTCGTTGGACTTAAGATAATGAAAAAAATATATTATTGTCTGCTCATGGTATGCTAAGGTATATTTGAAAAGTGATAAAGATCTCAACCATCGTTGAAAAGAAGCGCTAAAGCGTGTAGAGGTAACAAAGTAATAATGTGTTTTTGCAGAGATAACATTCTTGAGGGTTTTGCCGTCTAGGGCCTCAGTGCATGATTTTCATACCGTACTCATCATTGCCAGCATCGCCATCAGCAATAGCAATAGCAGCAACAAAATGTTAGATTACCTACTGGCATTTGCTATGATTCCTATTCCCAATTCTTTCTCTTTAATTTTCACACCCTGTTTCTCCTCTCTTCCATTCTCTCTCTCTCTCTCTCTCTCTCTCTCTCTCTCTCTCTCTCTCTCTCTCTCTCTCATACATAGATAATACAGTTAGATAATTAAGTAGACAGGTGGAGGTACGTACGTAAAGGATAATGTTAATGCAGCTATAATGTGTAAATAATTTAGTAGTCTCGAAAGCTGAAGGTCATTTACAGATGGCCGTGCGGGTGCGCGCAAAAGCGGCTGGTCCGAGAGATACGGAATGATACGTAAAGGGCAGAACGAAAAAAAACAAACAAGAGATATCACGTTTTGGCATTTTGTGAAAAAAAAACTAAACTGGCGTAATGCTTGAAAGTCCCATGTTTTTCTACAGTATAGCTTATTAAATTTTTCCGCTCCTGATGTTTGGCGACTCGTCAGGTTTTTTCCCTGGACTCTTAGAAGAGCCAGATGAGGCGCGTACGCATTTTCCAACCCACGTCACTACTCAGATTATTAAAATAAAACAACCCTAAAATATCTTTCTTTCCTGTCAAATATATAT
>NW_004797675.1:377630-379596 GCF_000002075.1 Aplysia californica
TCTCTCTCTCTCTCTCTCTCTCTGTTTCTCTCTCTCTTCCTTTCTCTCTCTCTCTCTCTCCCTCTCTCAAGAGATTTTGTTTCACACAGCATTATTTTCTCTAAACCATTCTGAGCTTTAATATTGAGTTGATTGAGCAGAAAACGAAACAGAAAAAGTACGAGTTATTAAAAGAGATATTGTGCCATGAAAGGTAAGGATTATTCTGCTTTGAGGATGAAAGCAGGCGGAAAAGTCTTTGTTTTTGCAGTTCTCTAAGAGGGGGGTGCGGATTACTCATTTCTCTAATGCGTCCTTTTTGGGGACACTTTGGATTTTGTAATTCGCTATTTTTGTTTGTTAGTGCTGCAGGTAGTGAAGTGAGGGCTCCGTTTCTTGTGAGAAATGGAAGGCGGAATGCTTGGGGAGGGGAGATCACTCGATCCATTACACAGTATTATTAGTTCCTTAAGTAATGGATGAAGATGAGGTTGTGCACATAGAAAGACAATATAACACCCACTTAAAGTTGCTCTTGAACTCGACTGTGCCATTCACCAGCTTTCGTTGCCCACAGATCTAAGGATTCTCAAAAAAAGTCATTAAACATTTTATTTAAATGTAGGTCTACAAAGATAGGCGTAAAGGCTTTTTTGGGGGGCTGATAAAAAGTGATTAACTTGGATTGTTTTTCATGGGTGGGGCAAAAGCTGCCATTTTGATACAAAGCCACCGAATTCGACAAAATTCGACTCTGACCTTCAAAATAAAACGAGCTTGTTTTTCAGTGTCGAATCGGTTTTAGTCTATTAAATTGGTAGTTACTGTTTTTGTATTTTGTGACTATATTAATATATGTACTATACAGGTGTTCTCAAGTTTCGTACATGTTCGTATTTACACAGTAAAGACAATCAGACAAAGAGTTTAAGGAGAATATTTTCAAGTCAGGTAAGTTAAACTATCGTACTAAGATAAAGCCTTCTGAAATACCGATGTCCTGACAATAAACTTACTCCTCCGTCATCGCCCTTGCCTTTCTTACCCTGGATTGAGCGATAGCCACCGATAAACACTTATTTCTACTTCTCCTTATCTTGGGTACCCTCTTGACATTATTCCACATAGCTCCTCTTTTCTGTTTACATTTCTGCAGGGTCGGGTAGTTAACGCTCTGACAACTGTTGTTTTGTTTTTTGTTTTTTCGAGAGATCGGATCTACACACACTTCATCGCTTCTTACGACATGCAGTATTACAGCGGAAGCTATTCTTTGCTACAACGTAGTAGAGCCCTCTACCCCCCCTCCCCTTCCCCTCACCACGTGCAGAGCTGGCAACTATTCCTCCATGCTAAGTTAAAAGGTCTTGTTTTCGTAAGAGTTTTCGACACTTGTAGCACAAGTAGGTCCTATTTTCTTCTCTTTTTGTGTAAATGTTTAACGGCGCTCGCAACTGCATTTCAGTGCCCTGGACACATTTGGCATTTTCAGTTGGGTAGGAATTGATTTTGAATTTTGCCCAGGTGGCTGCTAATGCCTAATCTTTTCGATTTTAGGACCACCGAGGGATCTTTCATGTGCACTCGGGGCTTCCGAGACTTTTTCCCCTTTATCCGAGAAGGATAGGGATTCGACCTTACCTACCCTAAGATTAGGGGTGTGGCTGAAATACAGCAGCAAAAAGAAGGAAAACGGCTTATTATAGAAGATTAGAGGTGTTACTAGAGACTAACCTACAATTAAAATAAGAGTTCAGATAAGGACGATAGATGTTTAATACAAAAGATGAAGCAAAAAATATCAAAGAACTCGCCGACCACCCACCAAGTGGGGATATTAGCATGTTCCTATGCAAAGTAAAATTGTAAATGGGCTGATTTATCAATGTCATGCTCATACTGAGCTGGAACAACATTGGTGGAACTGCTACTTTTTCTTTCCTCATCCTTACTATCGTCATTTTACCTCTACTTCTTTTGTATGTTT
>NW_004797675.1:381225-382383 GCF_000002075.1 Aplysia californica
TGTGTGTGTGTGTGTGTGTTTGTGTGTGTGTGTGTGTGTGTGTGTGTGTGTGTGTTTGTGTATTAAAGACAGGATCTACTGACAAAAAATGTGTCATTTAAACAGTTCCTGTAAAATGGCTGACTAAATAAACGAATAAGCAGATTCTTCCTTAACAAAGTTAAGAGGGAGAGTAATACCACAGAGCTCTCTGGTAATACTTAGTACGAAGACAGTGAGTGAGATCAAACGAATAGATCCCTCCAAGTAAACTCGTCCACTGCAATAAATCAATTAAGGTAATAGTATAGAATCGAGGATGAATCGAAACAAACCCCAACTGTTGGAAAGGAAAGAGCTTTCACCCTTCATCTGTCCATCCTTTCAACGATTCTTCCCCGTTGACCTACTTTTGGAAAGCAATCCAGATTGCCACAAACTAGGTTGTGTTAGCTCATCAAATATGCATGGCCATGGAGATATTAAATCACAAAAAATTGTGCCTTTGACTTCCATTTCCCGTGGAATCCGGATGAAAGGACAACAGACTATGAGAGAAAAAGCTTCCAGCACAAATCATCAGATTGGAAACAAATGCCTTCTTGTACGGTACCCAAAAATCGGAATCCCCCTTGCCAGGGTTAGGGCGGAAGTTTCACCCGTCAGACCGCTTCCTGATCATCTCATATTGCTTACCACCATCCTCCCGTCCCCTCCCCTCTCTCTCTCCTCCCCCTCTTACTCCCGGTGGCTTCTCGATTTCTCAGTGTCACGAATCCTTATCATCAATCTGTCTGTCTGTTTTATCTATCTATCTATCTATCTATCTATCTATCTATCTATCTATCTATCTATCTATCTATCTATCTATCTATCTATCTATCCATCTATCTATTTATTTTTCTCAACCCCTATACCCTCTCACTCTCCCCCACTCTCTCTTCCCACCCCCCCTCTCTCTCTCTCTCTCTCTCTCTCTCTCTCTCTCTCTCTCTCTCTCTCTCTTTTTTCTACCCCATCTCTGTCTTTCTGTCTCTGTCTCTCTCTTTACCCCCCTCTCTCCTCACTCCCTCCCCCTCTCCCTCTCTCTTCTCCTCTCTCTCTCTCTACCTCTCTTTCTCTATTTCCCTATTCTCTCTCTCTCTGTCTCTCTCTCAGTCTCCCTATCTCTTTCTCCCT
>NW_004797675.1:382483-387483 GCF_000002075.1 Aplysia californica
GGTGGTAAGTTTGATACTTCTTGCATCTAGATCAATGAATCTTGTACCCTCCATGCACAACCTACATCTCACATAACCATAAGACACAGAATCAATAGCGTCTTCGTTGCGTAAAATAAAAGTGAAAGTACATGTAATTGTATCGCTGACATAGAAGGTGAGAAGGGGAAGTAACACCAGACTAATCAGGAGTGCGGAATTATCCCCCGTGGCTCAGATACTCGGCCACTTCACTTCCGTGATTTTACATGTATCGATACTACCAGTTGTGCTTTCTGACGTTGATAACTACTAGAGTTCACAACTATTTAATAAAGAGTGTGACACCCTACTTATAACAGCCCTGTCATTTCACAGGTAAGGCAGCTTGTCAGGTGGACAGAGTATAAAAAGTAGATTGAAACCAGGACGAAGCAATTCTTGAAAACAGATTAAGATTATATGTTTTAACATCTTTTTCATATTTGATGTTTTATCATTTATACCCCCATTAACAAAATTTTAATCGTTTAGGACGCGGGATTCCGACCCTTACTATCAGAGCCAACCCGGGTTGAGAGGGACCCATCTTCTAGGAGAAAGACTGGGATACTTAATAAAAATTTTCTCACCACCAGGGAATCGAACTGGATCAGGTCTCCTGCCTGCAACAGCCAAGTGCCTGGCTACTACGTCACAGACGCCAGCATTAATTAAGACCTCACGCGTCTAATGGTAGAAGAAAGCACGTGAACGTCTAGAGTTTGATTTAGAATTGAGTGTTTAATTTCACCACTATCGTGGATGTCCTTCCCACTGATATAATACTTTCCGTATTGTTGGGCGCCCCCCCCCCCCTATTTTTTACCTCTCCTCCCTTTCTGCATGCTCCACTTCTAATCCTGGGTTATACCAAGTCAAAGTTTTGAATTTTTCCCCAGAGGTCAAATTTGTCGTGGGTTTTTAACTTTGTTTGGTTTTGTTTGGGTTTTTTAAACGAGTCTGTGCATCCTATGGGATATTTTATGTTTGTGGTCAGAATAACACATTGCTGTAACATTAGGTGGTGGAAAGAAAATATACACAGAATTAAAACTGCTGCCAATATTCAATACAATGAAAAGGGGCTATCGCGGTCTAGAGGTACGAAGTTCGCCTCTCTTTCAATAGGTCCAGGTTCGAAACCAGACAGCGACGGAAAATTTTCTTTTCTAAAAACGTTCTCCTTTCGCCTCCTGTCCTGCTCTGTAATCATGTTCTGTCGTCTGCTTTCGTCTTCACTTTCTGCCCTCTCCCACCCCCACCTTTTGCCCCCTCCTGTGACCCCCTAACGCTTTCTGCAGCCTTTCTGCTGTTTCTCCTTGGCACCTTCTTACTCAGGGGCGGCTCGTGGGTCTAAAAAGTGGGCGTGCACAATTAAGCTATCTTAGGTTGAAGATAGTCAAGGGCATAGTAAATGAGATGGTGTATAATTTTAGGATCTTTGGTTTGGTGAGGGAGAACCTTGTGATTCTATTTTCATTCTTTTTACTTGTGGCTTTGACTTCTAGAACTAAATCTGTTTGTTAGCTTAACGTCAATTTCATTCATCCTGCTTTAGAACTGAACACTCAAGTTATACCTTTCACCACTCCACTACAAAACCGTTCAAAAGCACAACTCTTAGGACGATGACTTAAGCGTGTCACGTTCACCTCCCTCAGGTTCACGGTCACAGAGTCACTTAAAATAGCGGCAAGACAATGAACCAATCACAATTCACTTGAGCACTCCGCTGGATTGCTCCGGGGCTGACATAATTTTGGCATAGAATAGTGCACAGTCTATTGCGTTAATTTTTAGATTGCCTACTGTGGGCTGTGTTTCGGCACAATTCGACAAGAGCACATTTGAGATGTGCCGTCTTATTAATATTAATGTACCGCCAAACTCGCTACGAGTGTCGTCATCGCTTGGGTTATCCCAAAGAGCGATTTATAGGTCGGGTTTCCACTGTTGAATATCCTGCCATGCATAGATACAGCGCATGAACTTTGGCATGGCATAGTAGATGTTTTACGGCGCTTATAGACACAAAAATGACAGTTCAGGCGCCAGTGAGAAACGTATTTTGATATAATATTTGGCTAGTGTTTGTTTCTGGCGTCTTTTATTTGGTTATTGTAGTTGTTTTACGTAATAGAACATTAAAATTGGGCGGCACTGCACGACCGTGCTCAATGGACGAGCCGGGCCTGTTCTTACTGCTGTCTTTTAGCCACACAGGTTATCTTAGGGTAGGTAAGATCTAACACATAGCCTTCTCGGATTAGGGCAAAAGATCTGGGAGGTCCCGTGTGCAAGCTGCGCACGTTAAAGATTCATTGGTGGTCCTAAAATCAATAAGGGTAAGCTTCGGCCACCACACGGACAAAATTCTAAACTAAAACCTAGCAAACTCAAAATGTAATAATGTGTCCCGAGTGCTCATATTACATTATGCAGTTGCGAGTGCAATAAAACACTTTAAGAGTTCAAACCATCTATAACTATGACGTTCGGGACAACATGGTGCCTATTTTGTTTTTATTTGTTTGTTTTTGTTTTGTTTTGTTTGTTTTTTGTTGGGGTTTTGGGGTTGTGTTTTTCCAAATTTACAGTGCAGCGAAGTTTAGGAGTTTTGTCATAGAAAACCATGGTCATCATTCTGTTCCACGGTTATCCTATCTATTTGTTCGTAAAATATTCTTTGTAATTAGCCTTTGGGAGAGTGTTTGTGTGTGAAACATACATTATAGTGAGAAGACAGAGAGAGAGAGAGAGAGAGAGAGAGAGAGAGAGAGAGAGAGAGAGAGAGAAAGAGAGAGAGAGAGTTGAAACTCAAGACAACAACTTGGCAATTTCACTCGTAGTCGTAGAATAAATCATGAACGACCACTATAACTTATGTTATGATTTCTTTTTCTTTGTGAAGTTTGTCTTGTTTCATCGAGAGCGCAAACCATTCTTTCTTTGCCAAGTCTCAAAATAATCAAGCTTGATGCCACAGACATGAATTCCTAAGGTTTGTTCGAGAGTCGACATTTTACAGATGAATCATAACTTAAGTCAACATCTTAATTGTTAAATGGTATCATCCATCACTTTCAGATCCACCCACTTTGTGCGTGTATGTACGTTGGTAATCTCCATGAATAAGTGTTAGTTCCGTGCGTGTATGTTCGTGAGTGTTGTGCGTGTACGTTTGTTAGTGTTTTGCAAGTATGCCTTGACCTTTATTCCTACTTTTTGGATCAAACACAACATCAGAAACAGATTCCAGAAAACCCTCGACAGCACTTCACACCTGAAATGTTCCACTCATGTGCTGTTCTTTCCGGTTCTGAATGCACTTTATCTAGGAAACGTTGCCAGCAATCTGACATCACAGCGCTTAACATAAAGTACAAAGAATTACATGTAATAATGCGGTGAAGAAGATGAAGAAAAAGAAGAAGAAGAAAAAGAAGAAGAAGAAGAAGAAGGAAGAAGAGGAGGAGGAGGAGGAGGAGGAGGAGGAGAACCAGAACAAGAATAAGGACAAGAGCATGAACAAGAAGAACAAGAAGATCGTAAAGTGCCCTTAACTTTCTGTTAAACGGGACTGTGCGCTATACAAATACTATTAATATATCATTTATATCATCACAACGATTTTAACAATAACAGCAATAAATTTCATTTGTAAAGCATTCACGCAATCTACTACTTCGTTCACAACATTTAACATTCCCAAATATTCAGCGTCAGCTGTCATTTTAAGAGTACTCAAAAACTACAATATCGGTACTGGCAGGTCCTTTCGCTTGTTTAGCTTAGAAAACATTTTCAAAATAGTCAAGTAAACCCAATTCTGCAATAAACACTTTATCCAAGGACACAACGGCGAACCCTGGACCCGGATTCAAACCTGCAACTCTGAGGTTATCAGCAAAGCTCCCGACTCTATGAACTACTTTTGTGCCCAAGACCAATGAAAAGGTTAAATAATATGTGGAAGGGAAATAAATGGGTTAATCTGTTAGTAGTTTTCAACCCAACTCCCTCCCCCACCCCACCCCCAAAAAACCCAAACCAAAATAAAAACAAAAATATTTGGCTTCTATAATGAAAAGGGACTCTAGATCAATTTATATATTATAACAACGAAACTGGCATGTGCGTGAAAGTCAGCAGAGAGAAATTAAAACATTCCGCTCGCCCTGAGATTGCACTGGGCAAAAACAGTAGAAGAAGAATCCTGGTTAATCTTTGAAAACAAAGCGTGGGCCAGGTCAGGTCAAGTTCAACGGTCTCGTAAAAAAACCTTAACGATGTAACTGCTCCAGGTACGAGCGAGCGATGGCGTTTCTGTTGAGTGTAGGTCTTGTTTATTTTACGGCAAATTGCCCGCATCTTGTTGCCAGACGTTTACGGAAGTAAGCCGTGATTTGATTATTTTTTAATGTATTCATCTTTTTAATTTTTTTAAGGGGCACCCCCTTAAAAAATTAAAAAGATAAATACATTTACAAATAATCGTTTATTTTTTTTTCTTTATTTCATGAAAATCAAAACATGAAAGAGTTTGGTTTTTTCTTCTTTTTCTTTTCTCAAAAACCCCAAAAAGTGTTGAAAATGCTCACACAACGGTACATACACAAAACCTTTGCAGTGGGTTCGAGCTGCCATGGGCTCGCGTCATCGACCATCTCTCCGGATCAATGGCCGGTACAAAGCACTGGCACAAAGCTACAGGTAAATCAATTGGGGCCGAGCTGACGAGCTAGGGACCTTGGAACATTGTGTTGTTCTATGTCGGCGGGGTGTATGGGTTTTTTCTTTTTTTTTTTGGGGGGGTAGATTGCAGTTTAGGATGTCCGTAGAGTTGCTTGACCATCGTAAACACAGTACAGATTTTTCTGTAAGCTTTAACAGTTTATTTATGACACAAATTTAACTCAGTAGTCTTGCTAACAGATTCTTGAATGAAATTCACATTTTCATACAAGTTCTAACGGTCA
>NW_004797675.1:395214-401846 GCF_000002075.1 Aplysia californica
TATTGTGTGTGTGTGTGTGTGTGTGTGTGTGTGTGTGTGTGTGTGTGTGTGTGTTGGTGTGCTCTGTGCACATGAGTGAATTTTGTTTTCAAAGCTTCATTGTTTTCCTTTTTCGCTGGCGTATTTCTTTATTCTTCTAGTCTTGTTTCATTTATATTCCCCATTATCTCATTTTCCATTTTAACCTTAAAGTTGATTTCACTGCTTTACAATATGCATATTATGGGAATTCATGAAGGACTCGGTTTATGCTCAACTTTTCACAGATGAATGAGATTGAAAATAAATATGTATGTGTGTGAGTCTGTTTGTGTATGTTTATGTGTGTATGTGTGTGTGTGTGTGTGTATGTGTATGTGTGTGTGTTTGTGTGTGAATGTGTGCATGTGTATAGATCTACATGTGTATGTAAGTTGTCTTTTTCGGTTTGGTTTCTTGTTTGGTGTTTTACGGCGCTCGCAACTGCATAAGGTCACATAAGCGGGCGGGACACACCAAACATTTTTAGTTGGTAGGAAATTTTGAATTTAGCCCGGGCGGCAGCCGAAGCCTACTCTTATAGATTCTAGACCACCAAGGGATCATTAATGTGCGCAACTTGCACACGGGACCTCCAAGATTTTTCGCCCTTGTCCGAGAAGGCTAGGTGTAGATGTTTCCTACCAGAAGACCAGGGGTGTGGCTTAAAGACAGCAATAAGAAGGGGCCAAGGAGTAGCAGTCGAAAGGCTGCAGAAAAAAAATCAGGAGCCCAGAGGGGGGGGGGGCAAAGGAGATGAGGGAGTGGGGGCAGAAAGCGGAGACGAAAGCAGACGTCAGAGACAGACTATTGCTAGAGAGCATGATAGGAGGTGAAAGGAGACAATTTTAAAGGAAGAAAATGTTTCCGTCGCTACCCTGATTCGAACCCGGGACCTTTGAATGAGAGGTGAACACCTTAACCTCCAGACCGCGAGAGCCCCCATGTACGTGTTTGTCTGTGTTTGTGTGTGTATGTGTATCTGTGCTTCTGTACGTATGCTTGCGTGTGTGTATTTGTGTGTGTTCGTCTTCGTGTGTGTGTGTGTATGTGTGTGTGTGTGTGTGTGTGTGTGTGTGTGTGTGTGTGTGTGTGTGTGTGTTTCAAGCGTCATGGCAAAACACTGTGAATTGTGAACACTTCAACGACTGGGTATCTTAGGAGTATTTTCTTTCAGAGGGTACGTACTATTTGAAAAATTCCCCCTCTCACCATCTGACTGTCGTCTTCGAGAAAGCAACGGAGAGAAGATGAGGAGCCCTCGTGGATCAAAAATTTTATTCATCACTTCTTAAAGAACCGCCCCTAAGTCGGGAAGTGCCATCTGAGAGATGACAGCTTCATCACGTATAACCCAAGCACAAGCGGCTTTCTGTCAGAGCTCTGTAAACTGTAAACAGACCTGCTCCTTTCAACGCTGTGACGCTCGTACGCCGGGACCTCGGAAGTTCTTTCCTCTACCCACAAAAGGGTGTGTCAGCCGTTCAATTAGTAGACGGCGAGTGACCTGCCCCAATGGCAAATGATTGTTATTTAGTATTTATATTATTCGAAGGCACCTGCACGTTGTCAATGGGTTCTCTCTGTCGATTAACGTTTTCGGGTCCAAATCGAAACGAACCACTCCAACAAACTTATGCACTCAATTCATTCTAAGTTTAGACCAATTTTTCAGTCGTCGTAACCCGGTAAGGGCGTTTTAACTTCTCCGTATGTACATTTTCGTGCATCTTCCACCGAAAATTAATTTGAGTTCATCGACGAAGACAGATGAAGTCTAGGTGAAGTCTGCTCCACTAAAAAAAACATCATGTTACTACGCCAAACTAACTAGATCTATTGTGTTTCCAAAGCGTACTGAGTTATAAGATACTCCCGGGAAAAAATGATTTGCTCACCCTGATTGAATCCTCACACTCCCCTTCATCTCTCTCTCTCTCTCTGTGTGTCTCTCTCTCTCTCTCTCTCTCTCTCTCTCTCTCGTTCTCTCTCTCTCTCTCTCTCTCTCTCTCTCTCTCTCTCTCTCTCACACACACACACACACACAACACACAAACACACACTCTCTCTCTATCTCTAACTATCTAACTATCTATCTATCTATCTATCTATCTATCTATCTATCTATCTATCTATCTATCTATCTATCTATCTATCTATCTCTGTTTTGTGTTGCAGTAAACTTCTAGCACCATGCACACTTACACCTGCACACGCACTGACTTACATTTACCACACACACACTTACACACACACACACACACACACACACACACACACACACACACGCACACACACACACACACACACACACACACACACACACACACACATGCACGCACGCTCACATGCATATTCGACAGACAGTTTCAACCGTTTGTACAAGATCTTGCACAAAGCCAAAAAATTAATCTCAGACAATAACCAAAAGGCTCTATTGAAAACGAAGACATAAAATTATTAAGAACCGAGATGATCTCTTTATTAAGGCAGGATTCGGGGACAACCAGACCGCTAAGCTGCTAGAGACCGACACTAAATCAATTCGGACAGTTTGGTAGCGAGGTGCTACTTTTCACTGCCGTCAATCTTAATCACATGATTCTCCTAGAATGATGCACCCCAGCGACCCACACCAAGCTGCCAGCCCCCGCCATCGATTGCCTTGTCTAACAGGGTCTAGATGCTGTCTGGCTCCGGTCACTGACTTGAAAAAAGAAAAGGGTGTTCTTGAGGGAGGCGGGGCAGACTGACAAAATAGGCCCGGAACCCGGGTAGAAGGGATTGAGATATTTGACATTTTGTCATGCGGAATAAAAGTGGAAAGGTGGAAGAATGTATGTCAAATCTTCCCCGGCCCAATGAAGGAGTAAAAGCGGAATGTACCAAAGCGTTAACCTACGTTCGGTTAGAGGAGAAGGAGGAGGTAGGCGTATTCTTGTGATGGCGAAATTTAAAATCATTATAACGGATTTGGAACTTGTTAGTTTAGTTAAGTTTAGTTTTGGTTTTTATTTTCAGGTGGAATGTATGATAAAGAGCACCTACATGTATTGGTAACATCGAATGCCAACAAGGGGATGTAGGTGAATGTTGGAGATTTTGTACGAGGAGGTTTTAAAACAAAATGAGACTGCGCGACTTGACGGACACTAAATTGTGCTATTTTAACGGACACGATATTTTATAAATTCTTGTTGTTTACTGATGCTGGGTGCCATGGTGCATCTAATTTGGTCCTCTGGAAAGATACGTACAGTTTTGTTAAGTCAGTAAGTGAACGGGACTTGCCAAAATGAACATGGAAAAAGTCAGCCTTGCGCCAGGTGGCATGCGGTCCAACATATTACATGTAAACGTTTGTACAGCGACCAGTAAAGAATCTGTCGACTTCTATGAAACGTTGCAGTCAGATGCATTGAGGACTTTTATCTCTGGAGTAACGGTCTCTCGTTGATTTCTGTATTATAGAAGCATCGAATGGGGAATTTCCGAAAAAAGGGGTAAAAGCACTCCGCTTTCCCCAAAAGCAACCCCCCCAAACTGTTGGGGCCATCTGAGCTATAGTTAACGAAGACAGTCGAGTAAGGCCAAAGATAGTATATAACAAGATGGGCCACTCAGCCAAAAAAGTGTCCGCCGGAAGTCCGCTCTTTGCTTCAGATGGCGCTGCAGTCTGTTTTGAAGCTCTCTTTCGTTTTTCCAGAAGAAGAATAGGAATAGCACCTCCTTGCGTGCGCAGATCGACTGCTGTTTTTCAGCAGTTTGGGTTCGTTCAGTGAGGAGTTTTAGGTGTTTTTATTTTATTTTAATGACCTCTCGCCTTTCATTCAAATTAAACGAAGAAAACAATCACCCCTTCCTCCGGAAGAGGTTTTTTGTTAGCGTAACCATTAAAAAAAGCGTTCTTCCGAAATTTATCCAAAAACTTGCTAGTTTCACTTTGATTTTTTAAACGCAAGTAGAGTAACTCTATTCGCAAAGGGTGCGCATTTGCGAAAAGGGCGCCACCGAATTTTGAGGACACTTTTTTAATTGGCTCAAAGAGAGGAGTGGCCCCTCTTGTTATGTAGACTCTTTGGTAAGGCTTCATGAGATCACCTGGAGAGAGTGGGTCTTCATTTGTTGTCAAAGCACAGAGTGCTACATGAAGATTTTGGGCTGATAAAGTTCTTGGCTCGATAGACACCCCATATTTTGACCAATGAAAATAAAAGAGTACGGTTAGAGTATGCCACCAAACTTCTAAATACTTATGGGAATTGCAACCCCTGCGCCTGGCCAAGATCGTCATTTGTGATGAAACATGGGTGCACTTCTTTGAGCCAAACTCGTAGTCATAAAACACGCTTTGACGCCCGATAGAATTTAGTTTTTAGATTTTTAAAAAGTTTTAGTAAGTGTTTTACGGCACTTGCAACACAATAAGGTCATAATATAAGTGCCGGCCTAATAGCATTCGACTCTCAGAAAATTGCAACAAGCAATACACCAAAAAAGCAAGTAAGGTACCCCAGTGAATTGAAAGTTGACCTAAAGAAAATAATAGTGGCGAACCTGTCAAATACGACCACTCATTGTAGAGGACAAAAGAAGTTATCTTGGACAAGAAGTCGTTATAGCAAGTTCGGCTGTACCCGAAAACTGTCTGTATCCTTAACCACTTCCCGTACGGGTCTGGGGTAGCGGCTACAAACACATCAGGGGAAACAGTGCTTTGTTTCTGTTATTCCCTCCTTGTATAGCCAATAAAACAACAACAGCAACAACAACAACAGCAACAACAACAACAGCAACAACAACGACAACAACAACAACAGCAACAATAAGAATAACAATGAAATAACAATAACAACAATAACAATAACTACAGCAATAATAATAATAATAATAATAATAATATTAATAACTATAATGATATAAATGCATATAACGATTACTACCCCAGCTGACCTTAGAACATGATTCTGAAACATTCTGGTCTTCCCGGAAAGCATACAGGGCAAACCACAGATTACAATAAGTTCGTATTACTAGTTTCGGAGAGCCATAATCAAGTGTCTGATTTCTCTAACAATTAACCCTCTTACCTCCTGGGCCACAAGATGGCGCCCTGCATGTCCGAGGCCACATCGCTGCTGTCGTCATCCGTGTACTTGTCACTAACCACTTCCGTCCTGATCTCATCCATCATGGGGGTCTCCAGTACAGCTGACAGGCCTGCTCATAGCGGGCAGCCTAGAATAGGGAGGTGGAGTGTGTGTGTGGGGGGGGGGGGGGGAGAGAAAGAAAGTTCAGATAATTTGAGTATTAAAGGATTTTAAAACATGCGCTGACAACTTAAGGGATAAAACAAGGAGATTGGACACAATACAACCTCAACTGAGAACCTAGTCTTATTTTAAAATATAATTGCTACTTCAAACTAATAATTCGCATACTTTTATTAATCAAACCATGCAGTGAGCATTCATTGTGTCCGATTGTCATTGTTTATAAATAAATAAACTATACTAATAACAAAAGCGGATATTGTTATTAATTTATTAAGCTTGCTGGTATTCACACGAAAAGAACAATATGGGTTGTTTTTTTTGTTTTTATTTTTTTCCTCTTTTTTTGTTTGTTTCGGTTTGAAGAAAATGGAAAAACGTTGATGTAAAAAGCAAAATAGGCAGAAATAACAGAGGGGTCTGGAAGACAAAGGACCTACAGGTGGTGCATTTTAAGCACCCGCTAAAACTGCTTTGTTATGGTAAGCACTCCTTGCTTATTAGGCACATCATATTATTATGTCTACGTCAGACTGACAAAAACAGTAATGTCTTCTACATTGCCAGGCTGTAAACGGATTATGGCTGGGAGATTAAATCAGCCTTCACTACAATCTTTACATTTAATCAACGCCAGAAAATCAATCGTGGTGTCTCTCTGATTAAATCATGATAGGGAATAAGTTGGCAACGGCAGCACTCACTCAAATATTGCCACTCACAGAGCTGTGTGCAAAATCAACAGCGGTATCTTTTCACGTGTCACACACTCTGTCAAAATATAACCGGTCGGCGTACAAAATGATATTATTATGGATCCCTTGGGTCCACAGCGTGATTTCACGTGCATTTACACTCTTAGACCCCGTGGGACCTGCCTCTCTTTGTACCCTTTCCCCGTTGGTTTGTGACGCTGGCAGCGGTCCCGTGCGAGCAAACGTGAGCATCTATTGTCACCGCGAGTCTGGCAGGGACGCCCAAAGCTCTACCATGCGGTTTGTCGGCCAGGACGGAATTCATTACTTTTTGTTTTTCATCCGTTCCACAACAATGGTCTCATAATACCGTTAGAGGCGGAAACGGAAAAGAAGAAACGAAGTGAGGAGGGGGAGGGGGTTGGAGGGGGTCATTATTACAACTCGGTGAACTGAAATGAATATAATGTTTAGCGAATAAAACAGATACCAGGAACAGTAAAATGAGGGTAGGACACCAAATTATTGTTTTTCCAGATACTACCTTTTTCAAGTGGCATAAAAGACAGCACGCGACATTTTGCTCGTCGCTCTCCAATGTCCCTTTGTCTTAATCTATATATGTATATTATAGGTGTGTATATAT
>NW_004797675.1:403077-404617 GCF_000002075.1 Aplysia californica
CTCTCTCTCTCTCTCTCTCTCTCTCTCTCTCTCTCTCTCTCTCTCTCTCTCACACACACACACACACACACACACACCCTCTTCCCGGATCGATTTAGACATAGGGGATAATGAACTGACCAGCTGACCTAGTGAAGATTGACACCCACGTCCTGTTATCATGGACAAACGAGCAGGAATTTCTCATTCCAATTTTCGGGGTTTTGCGCTCGTGTTCGTGCTCTACCAAATCAACCAAAGAGAGTGTGTGTGTGTGTGTGTGTGTGTGTGTGTGTGTGTGTGTTTGGGCGGGGGGTACTTGTAAGTGTTTGTGTCAGAGACAGAAACGGTTCGACTGAGTAACAAACAGAAAGGTACACATTATAACACAAGAGGAGTAGAGAGAAAGATAGATAAACAGCAAAAGAGAGAGACAGAGAGAGAGAGAGAGAGAGAGAGAGAGAGAGAGAGAGGGAGTTAGTGAGTGAGAGAGAGATAAATAGAGTGAGAGAGAGAGAAAGAAAGAGAGAGAGAGAGAGGGAGAGAGAGAGAGGAGAGAGAGAGGGGGCAGAGAGGGGGAAAGAGGAGGGTGCAGATGGGTTTTTTTTGCACAATGTTGTATTTGAAGAAAATCAGGCCCTACCTTCTTTAAAATATATGGACTATCCGGGGCCTGAAAAGAAAAGTGGGGGGTCTCGTCTTGGTTTGCTCTACGGAAGCAATTGCCATTTAATCAAAACTATTTTTTTAATCAAATTTTAGTTCACAAAAATTATTAGGTCTACCAAGAAAAAAAGAAACGACTATATTGCCTCAGAAACAAACCTAATTGTGGAAAAACTAAAAAACCCTCACCCGTTTAGTGGCCTTTCAAAGTATAGCTCTCTATCTATCGATATTCCACGTTCAACGGCTATAAATTAGGTCATCTTTTGCTCATAAAATGTCATCTGTCTCTCCTCTCGGCCCTAATCTCGATTTTACCACTCTTCCTTTCTTTTCGTCTTTCTCCCTTCCCGTTTGTATGCCCTTGCCTGTCTTTTTCGCCCCTCTTTCTCTGTGAAACACACACACACACACTCACACACACTCACACTCACTTTCTTTATTTATTTCCTTCTGTCTCTTCCTGTTTCGATTTCCAATTTTTTAGGGTCCTCGAATCGTCTCTTTACGGAGTTAACTGATCAGTGCATGTTTAATTTTTTTCGGGTGTACCGTATCTTTTCTATTTCTTAACTCTTCAACTTCGGGGAGCGGAGAATTCCAGAATCTCCGTTCCTATTTTCGACATCAACTAGAGTTAGATTTAAAATTTATTAGATCAGGAGGTTAAGTTATCTCCAGTTGTTTCTTTGACTTTAATCATTTCTCGACAGCTCGTCCTTTTCACAGTCTTTATAACTTTAAATGTTATAGAGATGGAATTGTTTGTTAATTATTATACGATGATAATGACTTTTTGCTGAAATATTTGCAGTGTTTTTTTATTGTATGATTACCATGTTATCTATGATCTACTGCCACTTCCATAATCTCTCTCTCTCTCTCTCTCTATCTC
>NW_004797675.1:404717-407140 GCF_000002075.1 Aplysia californica
TATATATATATATATATATATATATATATATATATATATATATATATATATATATATATATATATATATCTGTGTGTGTGTGTGTGTGTGTGTGTGTGTTTATGTGCATCTTTTTTCCCCTGTTTCTCTCTTTCTTTCCTATTCGTCACCTTCAATTCTCTCTCTCTTTCTCTCTCTCTCTCTCTCTCTCTCTCTCTCTCTCTCTCTCTCTCTCTCTCACACACACACACACACACACACACACACACACACACACACACACTCACACACACACACTCACACTCACTTTCTTTATTTATTTCCTTCTGTCTCTTCCTGTTTCGATTTCCAATTTTTTAGGGTCCTCGAATCGTCTCTTTACGGAGTTAACTGATCAGTGCATGTTTAATTTTTTTCGGGTGTACCGTATCTTTTCTATTTCTTAACTCTTCAACTTCGGGGAGCGGAGAATTCCAGAATCTCCGTTCCTATTTTCGACATCAACTAGAGTTAGATTTAAAATTTATTAGATCAGGAGGTTAAGTTATCTCCAGTTGTTTCTTTGACTTTAATCATTTCTCGACAGCTCGTCCTTTTCACAGTCTTTATAACTTTAAATGTTATAGAGATGGAATTGTTTGTTAATTATTATACGATGATAATGACTTTTTGCTGAAATATTTGCAGTGTTTTTTTATTGTATGATTACCATGTTATCTATGATCTACTGCCACTTCCATAATCTCTCTCTCTCTCTCTTTCTCTCTCTCTCTCTCTCTCTCTCTCTCTCTCTCTCTCTCTCTCTCTCTCTCTCTCTCTCTCTCTCTCTCTCTCTGGACAACTCTCTCCACATCCCCTTTAGCTCTCCTAATGTGATATGACCTCTTTAGTTTTAATGAGATATATATGTATATTCCACTGTGCTCACAATAAATTATCCATTTCTGTCATATTTCACCTTCTCAACCCTCCCCCTTTTTATAATCCACCCAAAGCCTATGGAGCAGAGAGGCATTTGGTGGAGAGGATAAGAGTGTGAGAGAGAGATGGGGAGGGGGGTATTAGAGAGAATGAGAGAGAGATAGAGAGGGTGAGATAGTGAGATAGAGAGAGCGTGTGTGAGTGAGAGGTTTAAGGGAACAGAGAGAGAGAGAGAGATATGAGAGACACACAGATATAGAAAGTGAAACAGAGATAGAAAGAGACAGAGAGAGACACAGAGAGAGACAGAGAGAGAGAGAGAGAGAGAGAGAGAGAGAGAGAGAGAGAGAGAGAGAGAGAGAGAAAGCGTACTCATACCCGACCCCTTCCAGCGTCCACGCAAACAAACGCAAGACTCCACACACAGAGAAGACGAATGAGAACAGCCACCAGTCCTCTTTCCGACTCCGACCACACCAGCCCCGTGAATAATGGCGCCAAGTAGCCTGTCCACTGACTGACAAGCTCATTCTCAAAACGTTTTTGTTTTTTGTTTTTATGCTTGAATTTTTTTCCGTTTTTTGTTGTTGTTGTTTTGTTTTGTTTTGTTTGGGGGGTTTTTGTATGGTATTTTTTTTTCTAAAGCAAACCAGAAAGAGAAAGCTTTTTGTTAACATATTTTTTCTTCCCTACTTTGTACACTTGCTCAACTTCAGGCCAAGTGCTCTAAAGCTTTCTTGACTCCTCATGCTGTATCTTCGTCGTAATGCGATACTGAATTATGTTTTATTTACTATTATTTTATTTGTTTGTACGCGAATAAAAATAACTCTTCAGTGACATTTCAGTGGAATTACTCTTTTCTTTCTGGTTCATTATTCAATCGTGTATTCATATCGTTTTATTGACCACTGGTTTGAAATACGCGGTTATGTCTAAATGAGTAGTCTCAGTGAGGTTTCCTGTCATAATATTACATACTTTTGTACCCGACAACACCCATACGAACACAATATGGCGATTCTTACACTGATACATTATCTTAATGATTAAGCTACGTCAAAGAAGACAAGGTCATCAGGAAAGTCCTAAAAATATTCAAATCCCCCCCCCCTCTCTCTCTCTCTCTCTCTCTCTCTCTCTCTCTCTCTCTCTCGTCTCTCTCTCTTTCTATCTCTATCTCTATCTCTCTCTCTCTCTCTCTCTCTCTCTCTCTCTCTCTCTCTCTCTCTCTCTCTCTCTCTAACTCACACACACACACACACTATATACACTATGCACCTATATACTCACATAAAACAGAAAATACAATCTATATGGACCAGGCACAGACCCTGTCTCTAAGCTATATTTTGTTTGTCACTCTGTCGCGCTCCCCTCCAACCAAGAGATGCGCCTCGCTTTTTTTAAATTAGTATTCCATCAAAATCTAAAAAATCCCCCGCCCGGGCCCCCCCTCCCGTGGGTTTCCACTTATTAGTTGGGCAGTTGACGCCCCCGGCGGGGGAAGTGTATTTATGATT
>NW_004797675.1:407316-409427 GCF_000002075.1 Aplysia californica
TTCGGCTGTTTCAGACTTAATTGGCGGGACCCACCAACGTATAACGACGCTGGGCCAATTTAATGGCCTTGCCCCTCATCTATATTTATCGCCACTTCTCTCTTTGTCCTACGAGTTATTAAGATTGAAATGTCTTAACGTGTCTATAACGTTCGCGCTCTACTTCTGAGCGTTGGGGGGGGGGGGGGTCTCTTTATGGGGGGGTGTGTGGGTGTGCGTGTGTGTGTGTCTGTCTGTCTGTCTGTGTGTCTGTCTGTCTGTCTGTCTGTCTGAAAGGCTATCTCTTTTTTTCTCTCTCACTCCATCTATCTTTCTTTTTCTCTCTCTAGCTCTCTCTATCTATCTCTTTTATGTATGTGTGTATGTTTGTCTGTGTGTGTGTGGGGGGGGGGGGGGGGGGGGAGGTCGCTCGCTCCCACCTGTCCCTCTTTTTTGTGTTAAAGCTAGGCACATTTCATCCATCTCTGATGCAACCAGAGGTGTTAGATTGCCAAAAATGTGAAAGCACTTTTGATTTCCCACAGGGCGGTATTCTTATTTCTAATTCATCAGTGTTCCCTATGGCACGATTAGCAACAATCGAACAACATGGAATTGCCAAGTTCAATGTCCGCTGAACAGGAAGATCTTACTTTAACTTCCAACAATTTCTCAAGCGTACCTGACATACTGATAGAGAACTATTAGCTCGTGAAAGGGCGTTTAGTAGAAGCTAACTCAAATAGAAGAAAAATACGAAAACGTTAATTCAATCTTCAATATCTCCACAATTTCCCCTCGATCAGATCTCCTCCCCTACCACACACATACACATACACATACATACATACATAAGCACACCCGCACATAAACCCACAGACACATACACACACTCACAAACACACACACACACACACACACACACATACACACACACACACACACACACACACACACGCACGCACCCTCCTATACATACATAAACAAACACGCACACACTCCCACATGATACACAAACAGAGAGACAAACACACGCGCAAGCTGACGCGCGCAAACTCAAACACACACAAACACACACTCACAAATATACACACACACACACACACACACACACACACACACACACACACACACACACACACACACACACACGTGCGCGCGCGCGCGCGTAACGGTATATTTTTTATTTTATATAAATTGTATAGCTTTCTTTAGTACAGCATATATTATATATATATACATATAAACGCACTATGATGTCGAAACTACCTCATTCGTACAGAAAGAAAGAACGGACGAAAGAAAGAGAGAGAATGACACTTAGAGAGAGAGAGAGAGAGAGAGAGAGAGAGAGAGAGAGAGAGAGAGAGAGAGAGAGGGGGGGGGGGAGCGAGAGAGGGAGTGACAGAGAGAGACCGACAGACAGACAGACTGACAGGCAGACAAACAGACAGACAGACTGACAGACAGACATACAGACAGAGAACGAGACAGGGATACGGAGCGAAAGAGAATGAGAAGAAAGAGAAAGACACGGGAAGAGAGAGAGAGAGAGAGAGAGAGAGAGAGAGAGAGAGAGAGTGGGAGAGAGAGAGGGAGAGAGAAAGAGAGAGAGAGAGAGAGAAAGAGAAAGTGAAGGAGAGAGATGGACAGAAGGATAGAGAGAAATAGAGAGCGAGAAAGAGACAGAGATGCTCACGTAGTTATAATAGCCCACAATATAAAATGCTAACTTTTCTCATCAAAATTAAGTTCGGATTCCGACCAAAGCCAAATATCACCAAAAAGAACTAGTTCGATTTTCGAACAGCCAACATGTGGCGGAAATGGAAGATCAAGACTTCTAAAGATTGGGGTCCTGTCCATGGGAGTAGCCAGTCATGGCCTGTTTGACCTGTCAATGTAGAGCAAATTACCTCCTTCCTATTGATAGAAGGACTGAAAAAAAATCAGAGTAAAGGGGTAGGGTACAGGGAGCAATTGGCGTGCACAGCGAACGGAAAAATGTGAAAGAGTAAACTTTTCTGACGGTGTATTTTCTCAAGTTTTGTATCTCCATGAATATAAGACTTAAAGTATTGTTGTTGGTCTTGTTTTGTGTGTGGGGGGGGGGGTGGGGGGGGGGGTTGTGT
>NW_004797675.1:409527-414527 GCF_000002075.1 Aplysia californica
TGTGTTATCAAATTCTTTAATTTTTTTTCTAATTGAGCCTTACTTGGGCATGGTTGTTTTTTTTTAGTATGCGTTCCTACCCACCACCCCCACTCAAAAAACCGTCATTATTCACAATATTATTATGACTTCATGTGTCTTGTTTGAAGATCCATAGCACGCATACTCCCAAATCCTCCTTTCAGTCTGCAATACTATCCAAAAACAAGCTCCACTGTAATTTCCCTATTTTCTCTGTACAAAAATAAAGCAATACAACCATCACTCGTAACCCTAATCAGCCGTTGTGCAAACAGAAGAGCTGAATAAAAGGGGGCTTTCAATGCGGTACGTCATTGCCATGTCCAATACAACCCATAGAACTAGCGAGCTAGAAACACATTCTGTGTCTGTCCGCTGAACCTCACGAAGCACACTTCCGGCGGAACGTAAACGTGAGTAAAAGGTAAAAGAAAAAAGAAAAAAGTAAAAAAAAAGACCGTCACAGAAAAACAAAATCAAAGGGAGAGAATAGTTCGAGAAAAATGGGAGAAATCTGGCGAGGACTGCAATTGGGGTGTTGACCTTTTTCCCGACAGAGCTGAGCATAATGGTCTGGAATTCGATTATTCGTGTTGGCTCGCTCAGATAACGGGTCTTTTTTTAAAACTGTCAAGTCTGAATGAGAGGTCAACACGAAAACCTAGGGACTTCTCTACTGTTCTGTGTGCCTTCCCCGGTGAATCGGATGCTCCGAAACACAATGATTGATGATCTAAATCATAGTAGTAGGGAAAGCTTCCGAGTATTTATTCCGTTTGATCAAACGACAAGTTGCAATCAGTGGGCCCTCCGTAGTGAAATTACTGAACACTTCAACGTTCTGTTCCTCTGCTTTCAGAATGGTTTGAAAAACCTATGCAAAAACTATTTGGGCATGTTTTAAAAATAAATAACTTGTTGGGATCCTTGATTTAGAAGATAAATATTGGTTAATAGATATTTCTTTTAAATTCTACAAATCTGTTAAAACCTATTCGATGAAGTTCCAGAAAATAATCATGTTTGTTATTCTTGTTTATTGTGTTGCAAACATCGTTCTCCACAATTAAAATTCCTTCATCTTTAGGCCATGAGCATTCATTGTGTTGGACGCTTTTCACTTCCTTTTTTACTGGTATGGTTTAGTTTTTCGTCTCAGTTTTTGTGGTGTTTGTGTTTGTTTTGTTTTTTGTTTTGAAAAGTGTTTTACGGCGCTCGCAACTGCATAAGGTCATATGAGCGCGCGGGACACACCTAATCTTTTCAGTTGGTAGGAATTTTTGAATTTTGCCCGGGTGGTGGCCGAAGCCTACTCTTATCGATTTTAGACCACCAAGGGATCTTAAACGTGCGCAACTTGCACCTGGGCCCTCCGAGATGTAGTGTTTTTTAAAATTGTTGTTGTTGTTTTTGTTGTTGTTGTTGCTGCTGCTGCTGTCGTTTTGTTGTGGGTTGTTGGTTTTTTGTTTTTTTGTTTTGTTGTTGTTGTTTTTGTTTGTGTTTGGAAAGGGGGGTATTGGAGTGTTGGTAACTTTAGAAATGAGATTGTCCCTATTCCTTGAGCATGAATGCAAATTCTCACGTCTTTGCTGTGCATTTTGTTCTTTCAAATAAACCTTATGCGTCCCTGATTTCTTGAGAAATAAAAGCTTCCTATCTGGGGCCTCCTTAAAACTCGTAAACTGACTCCACCAATTACTTGACGATGGGACAACGCCATTACAGAAACGTGCAGACAGCTTTAAGTTCCGATTTATCTACGCGCCAATCTGGCAATCCGGAAACAAACCTGTCGCGGGAAATCTCCACCTACAGCGCTCGATGCCGTGTCAGCCTTGCCAGGATTTCCTTTCTGTCTGTTAGCACGGTTTGGGACCGAAAAGCACGAAGATGTGAATTCTCGGTTGAGACTTTGGCTTCACTCCCGCCAGGAACCGAAGGGTGGATAGAAATCCAATGTTTTACTCTTACTTTTAACACATACTGGTGGGTAGCACATAATGAAAATTATACGGCTGCTTGTTACTTTTATTTTGCACTCGTCCTTTTCCTTCAGCAGCCAGTTTTGTGTGTGTGTGTGTGTGTGTGTGTGTGTGTGTGTGTGTGTGTGTGTGTGTGTGTGTGTGTGTGTGTGTGTGTGGTTGTTTTGGGTTTTTGTTAGGAGGGAGGGGTGAGAGGGGTCTCGTTTCTTGTTCCTTTTAAGTTGTGTTGTTCTGTTGGACTTGCTTTTCTTTAACAGCCAGACATAACGTGGTTTCTTATTTGCGTTGGGAATTTCTTTTTCTTGAAAATGTTCAACTCGTACTGCTTTTGCCGGGCCTATTTCAACAATGACTACTGATTATATTACAACCCTTTATCAAGATGTCCATTGATCAATATTCAATTCGCCCTTTTGGCACTCACAAAGATTGAAAACTTAGATAAGCTTCTGTATCGCTCCATTATACAGATAATTTTGTTTTATAAACGCTAGATGTACGATTTCATGCCTCTCTCCGTTAAGTTAAATCCTGTTCTCAGATCCACGTAAATGGAATCCTTTAATAGCACTCGCGAATCTGAAAGCATCCATCAATGCGAAGCATTAACAGCTGGAAGAGGATAGTAAGGAGAGCCTGAAAAAGTACATTGTTTGAAACAGGAGTTCCGGAACGAACGGCGGAGATTTCAACCAGGTTAGAAGCACGCTCTTGGGGATTGCTGAAATGTGTTCTTCCTCTAGATTTGAAACATCACGGAAACAAACAATCCATGTTTTTAATTATTTAAAACGTCAGTAGCACGAATTTTGTAAAAATAAAGTATGTTCGACAACAAAGTGCGTTTACATCGTCTCAGTGTATATTTGCTGTTCTAAAGAAAGCTTTACAATTTTTTTAAAAACGATTTTGCTTTAAATAGACGCTTAAACACACACTGTTACATACAGGGCACAAAAGGGTGTGGGATGAACGCCTCCTTTTCACCACGTTATTATAAGACCGGGACTTCTTTTCATAGCGACAGAATGGGGAAAGACGTATTTTTTAAATTAGCGTTGTTTGGGGGGATTTTCGTGACTCTCCATCTACTTGGCACGGTCTTATCGAAAGAGAAGGATGGAAGGGGGGGGGGAGCGAGTGTAGAGAGGAGAGTAAATTAAGAGATGAAGAGAAGTAAAGAAACAAAGAGACAGGAAAGAGAAGAATTGAGGGAGAGATAGAACGACAGTGAGATGGAGAAAATGAAAGAGAGAACGAGAGAGAGAAAGAAATAGTTCGAGAGAAAAAGAGAGAACGAGAGAGAGAGAGAGAGAGAGAGAGAGAGAGAGAGAGAGAGAGAGAAAGAAAGAGAGAGAGAGAGACAAAGGGAGAGCGAGACAGCCAAAGGGAGAGAGAGAGAGAGAGAGAGAGAGAGAGAGAGAGAGAGAGAGAGAGAGAGAGAAGAAGAAAGAAAAAGAGAGAGAATGAGAGAGAAGAAAAGAGGTAGATATTGAGAGACCGAAAGAGAGCGCTAGAGGGAGAAAGAGACAGAAAAAGAAAGTGAGAGAGAAACAGAAAGAACAATGACATCTTTATCGATTATCTAAATCTGATGGTTTTCCTATTTACATTATTAGCTGTCCCAGAAGCAAGATGGCGCCCATGTTGTCTGAGTCTGCCTTTGTTTCGTTCCTACAGATGCTACACAACGCTTTCAACTCTACGGGAAGACTATTTCAATGATAGGACAGTACTGAGTGTCGCAGTGAATGCTTTCAATCCCATTTCTTGATGCTATTTCCATCCTGTTTCTACAAATTAATGATTGTCTTGGTTTCAGTAAAAGGGTGTGGACTGAACTCAAGAACCAGAGTTTACGGGGAGTTTTGTTTCAATCCCTTTTTTTTTTTTTTTTTGCTGGTTGGAACTTTGGACACAATCATAAAAAGGAAAAAGGAAATAACTCTAATACCTACTTTACTATTTCACGAATGACCTAGCGTGTAACTGTTCTTGTTCCCTGTCATCTTCTACTTACAATCCCGTGGTAAAGTTTTTGAAGAATTAATAATACCAAGCTCGCTATTTTATGATTTCCAGCAGTTTGATGGATTTTTTTCGATACACTTTGGGCATACAAAAAAATGTGATCTTAACAACAACTTTTTGTTGTATTACTTTACTTTTCAATGGAAAATGTCCATTCCAAGGTTGTTGTGTGGGTTTACCCCTCCGTTTACTAAGTTGTAACCAATAGAGATGGAATTCGTAAATGAAATTAATAAGCGCATAATAGAACAACATTGTAACTACGCGTTGAATAAAAATGTAACTTAGAAATAGCTGGTAGGCCAGAGGTCAGCTGAGTTAAAGTAAAATCTAGCACGGTCTCCGACAGAGGGAACAAGCCTGAATCAATAGTATAATCATAAACGTTTACTTTTCAATCGTGACAGGCCATGCTATTTTGATGACAGTGTCTGCCAGTGAACAACGAAAAGGTCTAAGGTGGCCTCAACATCGGCTTTGCGAGCTACTTTTCTTTCGTTCCAGTTAAAGCTATCGATCGCGTAATGAGCGTGATGCGGCCTGTTTTTCTGAGATTATGCCCGTCATCTAGAAACCTCTCTTGAGTCGGTTCCACCAAAGTCTAAAGTTTGGCATGAAAACCCACTTTTGGGTAGACTCGAGTCTTATGGAGGAGGAAGTTATTGACGCTCCGGACCAGACGTTATTATACACGGTGTACTAGGCGCTGTGGGGGAAGATACCGTTTTCATCGTTTTTACTCCACAATATATCCTGATTGAGAGTGAAAGTGAAATTCATCGGCAATAAATTTGAATGGTCACCACTTTCCTTAAGTATAATGAGTTATGTTACTTTCAGATGTCAGTTGTTCTTTAATGCATAAATACACATTATGGTTGACTTTATTATGAAATCATTTTATACAACTTCGGTTATTGGTATTTTTAAAACTTACTATTTTTCGGACATGTATGTTGATTATTT
>NW_004797675.1:417691-419510 GCF_000002075.1 Aplysia californica
TATCTATCTATCTATCTATCTATCTATCTATCTATCTATCTATCTATCTATCTATAAGTGCATGTGTCTGTGTGTCTCTGTGTGTGCGTGTGTGTGTACGTTTGTGTGTGTGTCAGTTCCAGTCTTTCGACATCCTTTCAATGCAGTTTGCAAAGAAGTGGAAATACACTCGCAAGCATACACACACACACACACACACACACACACACACACACATACACACACACACACACACACACACACACACACACACACAACGCACACACATACATACACAATATTGATGATGTAAAACTCAGTGAAAGAGAGGAGTGAACTAATAACAACTTTATATTTTGCTGCTTTCCCCATAACTGCCCATGCGTAATAGTTGTTGTTTAAAGATGTTACCACCGTTCAATGACACTCTTCAAGCAATTAAGATTTCAAACGTTGCCGTGCAGAAAGCATTCATTATATTTCTACTTGGCAAGACATATATAATACACATGCACGTGCACATACATAACGTATACAAACTAACACACTTTTACACACAAAAACATAAATGCATAAGCAAGCAAACCCTTTAAAATGGTACATACACACACGCACAAACACACAATACGAAATACAGACACACACAAAGCTTGCATACACACGCACACATGCACATTCCTTTCAAAGAGACAAACACGACAACACAACTCGCCTTTTCCGACGTAACAGAACTTACCACATTGATTTTTCTTGAATTTACTACTCTCTTCTGATATTTGAATTATTTCAACGCTGAATGCCTTTCAGTCAATCGGGAGAAAATGGAGGGAGGGGTGGCGCTGGCGTGTGTGTGTGGGTGCGCGTGTGTGGGTGTGTGTGGAGGGGGGGGGGATGTCTGTCCTTCCGACTGTTGAAAACAACATAAGGTAAATGTGAGACGTTTCTCTGCCTGTCCAAATCGATTGCCCAGCCTGCATTATTTGTTCACTATTCTTGGACCGGTCTATCATCAAAAATTTTATCTCTGGCAAAATTCAAACTTCTAACAACAATGGCCGTCTTTGTTTTGTTTTGAAAAGCGTGTCTGCACTTCTCCTCTCGATTAACTGTGTGCTTGTTTGTCTGTTTGATTTTTTAAATTTTTCCATCAGGTGAGTCAAGGATAATATTCTTTCCAAGACTTTCCCTGATGATACTACTTTTTCTCCACATAAGGGGACATGTTTTCTTTGAAGATCTACTTATTTTATGTTTTACCAATCTATTTCGTGCCGCTCTCAAGACCAACGATCCTGTTAATAATAAAACATCAATAAACCTTACAGTACACAGTGAGCTGAACGGCGGAGGACGGGGAGGGGGAGGGGTCCCACTTTCAAAGCGCCTTGGTCTATAGTGAGGTGAACTAAAAATTAAAAAAACAAGAAACAAAACAAGTTGCTTGTTTACAATGCTGGAATTATGCTAGCTCACAGCCTTAAGTTCTTGAAAATTGGAAGAGATTGCAAAGCTGGAAAAGGGGCGGGGGGGATAAAATGTCCTTATTTTTTGCAACACTACATATTGCTTCCATGCTGATGCTTCACCTCTTAAAAGATTTATTCAAAGAGATTGCATCCAGCCATACTGCTGCAGGCAAACACGAAGAAAACGCCAGTGATTACAGACAACATTATCATTATTATTATTATTATTATCATTTTTATCATTATTATATGACAACGTGCGAAAACGGCACCTGTTTATGCGAAAGTGGCTCAATAAAGTTATTACTACAGTAGCGTCACTTCATAAAGTAGTCAGCAACATGGGTAATTGAATGTGATGCCATTTCTGTGTG
>NW_004797675.1:420241-421574 GCF_000002075.1 Aplysia californica
TAGTAGTAGTAGTAGTAGTAGTAGTAGTAGTAGTAGTAGTAGTAGTAGTAGTATTGTTAATGCGAGACTCAGCTTAACCTCTTTTATGAACTTTGTATTGGCATCCTGTTGAGAAAAGGATTGTGTACAAGTTAGCCACCCTATGTCACAAATGTTTGAATGATAATGCACCCTCATATTTATCAAATCTGTTCAGACTGTACATTCCAACAGGCACTTTTGAGGTCATCAGCTGACAAAATGAAATATATTTTACCATCTATGAAACTTAAAACAATGGGTGAAAGGGCACTTGAATACCAAGGCCCCAAGATCTGGAATATTTTACCTAGCACTTTAAGAGAGATCAAATCTTTTGATTTATTGAAATGTCAGCTGAACTCGTTTCTGTTTTTAAATTAATAATATGAATATTTGGAATAATTTTCTTTAGTCACAACACAACGTTTTATGTTACTGTACGTTGCACTGTATTGTAAAGCCCTCAGAGCCTGTGTACTTTAATCGGGGTTGAGCGCTATATAAATGTCATTTATTATTATTATTATATGATATTATTATTATTATTTTATTTTTAACATTATAATTATTATTGTCATTATTATTATCATTATTAATACTATTATTTTCTCAGCACCATAAATGTCCGTTTCTGTCTGGATGTTAATGTAATTTGTTGATCAAAGGAAAACATAACGTAAATTTGCAGTTTCCAAGGACACTGAAGCTTTGGAAGTCATCAAGTTCTGGCTGCCATTTTCTCACTACTTTTACCTCTTACACTAGGCGAACCCACCTCTTTCAATTACAAATACCTCGACCTCTATTTACGGTAGAAGAATATTGTTTTCAGCAAAAGCAATACAAACGAACAACTTTAAAGATAAAACCAATAAATCCATAGGCTCAAATTTGACACACACCGTGACACAAGTTGACTTTTGCCAAACTGAAAAGAGTACTTTATGCAAATTCCTTGATGTGTCTAGTTTCCGTAACTAACGGGGCAATTGAGATATTTTGTTCTGCCCCGTCAGTTACCATGGAATAGTTCAAATCCAACAGACAAAAGCTTTCCTTACCAAGCTGTATCATCAAGAAAACTACATGAAGTGCCCAATCATCCAAAAAATTACTGACATACATTCCACGCCGATAAATTATTTCGATGTCATGCATAATAACAGCGTTGCGTTTTGGGGGTCAATTTTTCGCTTGGTGTGTCTCAACACAAAAGGGAGGGGATCAGAACGAACAATGCACGTACAAAGAAAATACATGTTTAAAAAAACATTCTTATGTCAGGGAAGTTGTGGTGTTTAATTCTCCCCCC
>NW_004797675.1:422772-424185 GCF_000002075.1 Aplysia californica
ACACACACACACACACACACACACACACACACACACACACACACACACACATGCACACACGTTGTACAGTTTGTTGTCTATAGTAACACCCAAATACCTATAATCTGACACTTGCTCGACGTTTTCAGTTTTAATTTCGAGTGGGTGCAGGGGCAATTTCTTTTTTCTAAAGTCAGCAATTGTTTGTTTTTTTCCACATTTAAAAGCAGCTTATGAGTTTCTCCTCACTCAGAAAAGTTTAGTATAAAATTCCAGTAAACAATTTTTCATGGTCAACTTAAATGAGCCCAATTGTGGTTGAATCGTCCGCAAATTTGTTCAAATTGACGTTAGTGTTGTTTATTTAGCAATCGCTCGTGCGCAGTGTAAACAAATCTGGCGGCTATACACATTCTTGAGGGGCCCTGCTGTATTTATAGTGATGTGTGTCGATGAGAAATGTTTAAATTGTACATACCGGATTCGGCTGGTCAGAAGATTCACTATCCATGACATGTAAATGACATTAACACCTATGTTATCTCATGTCTTTAAAAAGAAAGCTGGATGAATAGTATTGCAGGCTGAAGAACAATCAACAAACGGAATCCAAGAATATGTTTTAGGTTAGTCGAAGTGTCTGTTATATTATGTTGTCAAAAATAGTAGAATAGAGTCTACCGCACCTCTCCCATGATGATATGCAAATTGTTAGGGGTCCTAGGTAGGTTCAATGTATGTTCGTAGTCTTTTTAGCGCAATTTATTCTGGATATTTTATAACTATGGAAGTTAGGGCTATTGGCCTTAGCAGAATAACTAAGGAAAAGCAATATAGGCACAGAGCGAAGTAAACACACCAGCTCATCACTGAGTAGCGTCCACTATCTATCTATCTATCTATCTATCTATCTATCTATCTATCTATCTATCTATCTATCTATCTATAATCTACATATCTGTCTATCTGTCTATCTGTCTATCTATCTTTCTATCTGGCTGTCTGGCTGTCTGGCTGTCTGGCTGTCTGGCTGTCTGGCTGTCTGTCTGCCTGCATGGCTATTAGTGTACTGAGTTGGTGTGAGAGAGATAGTATAATACATATTATGTAAGCAAGCGTTTGTGTGCTTTTGTGTATGCGTGTAAACGTGAGAAAAAGTAGGAAGGAAATATGAAAGGTAGAGAGACTGATTTGTATGACAAATGGAAAGACAAAATATTAGCAAAAGAGAGGAAAGACAGAGATGATGATTGTAAAAGAAACTATATTGACAGAGTAGTTCTATGAAGACAAAACAGACTGACAGTTACATGCACCATGCCGTTAGGAAACATGGGGAACATTAGTGTGTGTGTGTGTGGGGAGGGGGTGGGTGCAGAGGGGCATGATCTCGAGAAAGAGAATCGGAATGAGGAGGGGGGGGGGGGGGGGGGG
>NW_004797675.1:424285-427075 GCF_000002075.1 Aplysia californica
GGGGGGGGAGTTGAGATCGGAAATCGATTAACCCTTGAGACTTTCGGCAGCGTCAGCTGCACCTTAGAAGATGAGACTTCACTTGGTTCTATTTTGCATTGAGCCCAGTTATGGAAATGGAAGTGCGTATGAAGTTCTTATAACGGTCCATAACCGAGCAGAGATTTAGAACATGAACTCACTTGAACAAGTGGGGGTGGGATGGGTAGGGGTGGGGAGAGATAGAGACAGGGAAGAAAGATAGACAGATGGAAAAATACAGAAAGGGGGAGGGGGGAACAGATAACAAGGAAAAAAAAATACCGACATAGAGAAGATAGAGACAGCGGAAGGAGGGAGAGAGAAGGGGGGGGCTGAGAAAGAAAGAGAGAGAGTGAGAGAGAGATAGAGAGGGGGGAGGGAGAGAGAGAAAGAGAGAGGGGGGGATACATGACACAACTAGATGGAATCCTGAATTTTAAAAGATAGACATCAATATTATCAATTTTGTAAGAAGAGGCCAACAGCAATCGACAAGTCTGCAAATTGATTCCTTGCGTGGGCGTATTTCACAAAACCTTTCACCAAAAGGCAAACATCATTATCGCTGATCACGATCCACGGCCAGCTAACGATAAGGTTATCGACAGACGCAACTTGAGGACGGACCTGTGAATCCTGCTGATCAAACAGACCAGGGACAAAACCCAAGGCACGTGCAGAGCTGACAAACCACATGATTAGGGAGAAAACTAAGGGGCGTAATGAACTTGTCTGAACGGCTACGAGAAATTCGCTGTTTCGTTTTGATGTGAGAGAACAGAAATGTTCGTCATCTCGGTGCGATAACACGCTGATGATATCGTGAATGAAACTCTCTATCACGTAATGCATGCACAAACTAGTTTCAAATGACTTTGCAGTGGTTGTAATTGCTTCACGTCTCTTTCGACACTATTTGGACTATTACAGAAGCGGACTGCTTCGATTGTGCTTGTTAAGACAATCCGGGACCAAGTAAGGAATAGCACACCCGGAGAAAGACAGAATATGTTTAATAGAATGATCGTGCCCAGTTACAAATAAAACTCACATCTTTTGCACACAATGATAAGAATATAGCTATTGATTTTTGGCCAGACTTCGGATTGTTCGGTCCCTTTGCTTTGGTTAATTGAGCCTATCTCCCCTTTCAACAGAGATTGGCTAACAATACGAAGGCATCTTCGTTTGAAAACCCACGTCTGTCAAGGAAACACCCTGTTGATAAATTTTAGGAAAGGGATCGAACTCTGAACCTCTGCCAAGGAAGCCAGACTTTGCTAATGAAGCAGAATCGATGACGAAATGGAGTCACTTTGAAATTGTCCAGTCTTCTATTTGCTTTCCCTGTGAGCAATAACTAGAATCTAGAGACAGTAAATCAAATACACTTCATTTTTTTTCTCCTTTCATTCTTCTTTGAGCTCATACAATGTACTGCGTTTTCCAGTTTACCGTCGCTACATCTGTGGGCCAAATGCTAGTTTCTCGCTAGATCAGTAGGAATCCCGACACTGCCCATACTTCGTTGTGCAGTATTTCATTAGACAATAAGCTGGGCCATGGTGCGGACAATCCTGATTGGAACCTGTGAAGACTGATTTTGGGTGCAGAATCATTAAATTTTATGAAGCCATGCCATAAAAGCACTCTTCGCGATTCCACCACAATCGCAGTAAGAGCACTGTATAAATAGTCAAAAGCTTAGCTAGCAGCGTCTCTGTTAAAGTAACCAATGATTTCAAAAGCAAACATTGAAATTTTATTGTATCATTTTGTTCGGGATCAATAAAATGCGTCTTCGAGAACCCCCAGGGTCGTGAAAATTAGTGTCAGCAAAATATGTCATTTAAACAGGTGGTAGAACTGTTCAACATGATTTACTTACTTACTTACTACCTATAACGTCCTCTGGCGTTTAGGGTAGCAACAAAGGATCTCTAGCTCTGACTGTTTTGGGCCATATTGGTAAACGTCCCCCACAAATGGTTCCAGGACTTCATTTCAGACTCTACTGTGCGTCTCCAATATGATTTACTTTTCTAAAATTGTTTTCGCTCATCGTACTTCTGCCAAATACTTGATCATAGTCTAACAATTCCCAGAAAGACGAAATAGACGTTTTTACTCCGTCCATAATTAAAGAAAGACTTTCGATGTTTTTGACAGTTCCACCTGAATGCTCTTCGTAACCCACTGACAGACCAAGCTAATCTCATTTTTTAAACACGAGTTAAAATCCACTTTCATAATTATTGTTGTTTTGCACAATGGCTCACAATCCTTCTTTCTGGCACAACCTTTCTCAACATCGAATCATATGCCCACATTCCCAACCCTGTGAGGCGCATAGTTTTCCTCACCGCATTTCTGTATCTCCATGTCAGGGCGTACTGTTTTTCTCAAGGCCTGAGTCCTTGCACGTGTCGGTGTGTCACAGTGACAGTTAGTGGCAACATGCTGGGCTGTTGTACAGATGATCCTGGTTCGAGCCTCCGACGACTAGTTTGGAAAACTCGGGTGCAGAATTAGATCTGTTTATGAAGCCATTATGAGATAACGGCATGCCAATATATGGGTCTGGCGGGATTCCAACCCAGCTAACGTCAAACTGGTTTTTTGACCCAAACAGATGTAGTGACGGTAAACTGGAAAACGCAGTAGACCCACATAGTGACAAATTATGAGAGTGTTGTTCATGCCGCTTTTTTTTGTGTGTTTGTTTGGAGTTTTTTTATTGTATTTTTTTGTGGGTGGGGGGGTTTTAGG
>NW_004797675.1:427175-429363 GCF_000002075.1 Aplysia californica
GGGGGGGGCTGTTAGTATGATTTTTTTAGCTTATTTTTGAGTGTCTGTTTATTCGTTTGTTTTTGTTGCTTTAGTTTATTGTTTTGTCACTGGGAGTGAGAGTGCTGGGGATAATCCTGGGACATCTGAAACAATATCTGCAGTGACTTGACCCACTGAGTTCAACTTCCTTATCTTCTCTTCCTCTTCGAAAAAGGGCAGGGTTTGAGAATGGAAGAAGGGATTGGACAGCGTAGGGTGGGGATCGGGAGGCGCTGATCTGAGAAAATGCGGTATTACATAACATAACTCTTGTGATATTAGAACAAGTGCCACGATAGCACAGATCACATCACTGCTTGACATTCAGCTGTGCCCTGCAAATAAACCTATTAGCAAAGTAAACAGGGCCGGCGTCACTGAAGCACTTGACAGATTGCCATAACTCTCTTATCCTCTTACGAACAGTAATTCGACCTATTTTGTTGCAACGACGCCTTTCGTTTACTTACAATTTACTCATCCAGATGAGTTATTTATTTTGTCGATAACAGTCGAGTGTCGAGGCACTGAGCTCACTGCGTTAGTTCAAAGTATTTGCTTGGGTAGTTTAGGAGATTCCTTTCAGGGTTCGAAAGTTCGTGTATCGTATTGAACACTGAAACGTATAATGACGATGCCAACACGTTACAGGCTAAATAATAAATAGTATATTTATAGCTCGAATTCCCGTTCATCAGTAAACTCGGTGTGCTTTGTAATCTACATTATTACACCAGCAGACCTGATTGCATTCTGAAACAATCTAAACTTCATGGGAATCCTAGGCCTACAAGTGAGAGTAGCCATTTTATTGGCGCTAAAACACTAATGCACTTGCAAGTTCTTACGCTGTCTATGGCTGGGTATCCATTCACACATGAATGAAGTGGGGAAAATTCGTGTAAAGTGCCTTTTCCAAAGATACAACATCGGGTCTGAGGGTCGAACCCCCAAACCCTTTGCCTCACGATTACGAGTCCGGTGTCCTAACCACTAAACTCCCGACGCCACATGAGAAAATACCCCTGATAAGTCTCAGAAAATACTTTAAGGATTCTCCCCCACCCCTTTTTTTTCACCCAGCACGCAAATATACTGTTGTTTATTTACAACCAAAAAAGTTCTGAGCACCTCAATGTTCGGCACTCGTACCTCGAAGACTGGTGCTGGTGAATGAAGAGATGTGAGTTCAAAGGTTCTTAAACTGGCAAAACCATGACAAAGAAACTTGGAATCACACTAAAGCCCCGGTTACACGCAACGATAAATTGTACCCAAAAAATTGACGATCTATCGATCATGAGGAAAATCGCCAGGTGCAACAACAAAATTGTACAAAATTTGGACAATTGGACGATGGCTTGGAGACTTGATCCAGAAATCAAGCCCTGCTTGATATTTCATATATGCGATCACGGTCAGATTTGGGGGAAACGCGCTGTGATGTAGAATCACTTTAAAATGTGTCGCCTTAAGTCAAGATTACTGCCAATGGTGCCACCTGGATCTCCCTTTAACACATAAGTGTTGCCACTGGCTTACCCTTTGAAGTTGTTAACAATGATATTGCAACGTTTAAAATCTTCACTGGCATCCTTTAAGTTCTAGCTTTTGTTGTTTGGTTTTGTTTGTTTTTTTGTTTTTATCTTTATTCTTTGTTTGGTTTTATTGTTGTTGTTGTTTTGTTGGGGGGGGGGGCGTTGGTTCTTGTTAATTGTATTTTGTTTGTTGGGTTTTTTCCGAGATTTTGGGGTTCTGGGTTTTGGTTTCTTTAGAGGGAAGGGGGATTGAAAAAGGGGCTTGGAGTGCGGGGGGGGGGGCAATAATATTGTGTTTGATTATACGTACAGACTGCTTGTATTTTCTAGGGGTGTGTTTTTATCTGTGTCACATGTAAGAGAAAGAAATACATACACATCACAAAGGCTCAATCAGGTATAGCGAGGTGAAGGAAACGTAATAACTGTCATCAACAAATTCTAATATGTCTCCCCAAGCATCTAGGCTTCTCACAGAGAGATATGGATTACAACATTGGATATAAAATCAAGTTTTAATTCTTAGAGAAAGGAAGTTTTAAATGGAATGAGGGTGGATGAATAGAACAACAGAAAGATCACATTGCTGGGGAAAAAATCGAAAAGACAGAGAGGTATAAGAATATATA
>NW_004797675.1:430320-431355 GCF_000002075.1 Aplysia californica
GGGGGAGGGGCAGACACACAAGAACACACACACAGAGACAGACAGACAGACAGACAGACGGACACACAAACAGACAGACAGACAGACAGATGGACAGACAAATAGTTAGACAGACAGACAGACAGACAGACAGAAAAACGTTCACACAAAACCATACCTTTTTGAATTTTTGGCATTCTCTGCTCCCAATTGAAACCCCCCATTTGGACCTACCATTTCCTCCTGGTCTGTTTCTTTAAACAAATGTCCCAATACAGTATTATCCTGTTTCGCCAAACACATTATTCCACAACGACTTCGTGTCAAAACAATATATATGCCAAAGTTGAAAACTGAGGAAAACCAGGTCAATCCTTTGGCATTTGCCAGATAATTATGGATACGATCACGCTTATTTTACCTTTCCGAAAGAAAGCATGTAGTCGATACCATTAACACACACCAGCGGGGGCGTTCAAGCTAAGCTTTGGTGCTCGCTGCGGCTTCATGTAGAAATAACAAGAGAATCATTACACGATAGGCAATAAGTTCGTTTTGTATAGTTTTTGTAAGATTCATCAAGTTTCACAGAACTTACAAATCAGGAAAGAAGAGGCAGACAACACCAAAACACCCGCCAACCAACCACAAAGTCCGCTGGAAAGAACTATGTTAAGATTCAACGGAAAAACAATGTGATGGCATGCCCAGTGGCTACTTGTCTCGACCCAGAATGGAAAAGTAGCTGAACATTGAGAAATATGTTTGGGTATGTTTTGGCTAATCCTTTTCAGAAGTGTGGTAGACAGGGTAGGTCGGTACATACATAGGTGGGTTGTTGAGTGGGGCGGTGGGTAGGCAGATAGATAGGCCTGCACGTATGTAGGTAGATAAATAAATAGGCAGATCGGTAGGTAGGTGGAAAGGTAAGTATGTACCGTATATAATGCTTATCTGCATATGTTGCCGAAAATCAAAATATACACATGTAAGACAATATATTCAAGAATGCGATACAGACTTATCTATCCATTTATCTATCTATCTATCTATCTA
>NW_004797675.1:433626-434846 GCF_000002075.1 Aplysia californica
TCTTCTTCTTCTTCTTCTTCTTCTTCTTCTTCTTCTTCTTCTTCTTCTTCTTCTTCTTCTTCTTCTTCTTCTTCTTCTTCTTCTTCTTTTTCTCAAACCTCCTCCTACAGCTACTACTAAAAAGTTCTTTTTTTAAATGTTTCGTCCTCTTTTTCTACACTTTTCGTTTGGAAACAACGTAAAGGTCTAAACGCACCATGGTTTAACCAACACTACAAGGGTGCCCAGTATTGTACCACGAGAAACCTACGACTTGTTATCCCACGTACAATAATCAACGCTTGTCAACGAATCTGAACTTTTCTAACGAAGAGAAATCGATGACAAACTATAATCACTTTGTGATTTCTGACCAGTCTTCAATGTACTTTCCCTGTGAGCAATAACTAGGAACGTAAATAAAATTATACACCTATTTCTTTCCTTATTCCATTCCTCGTTCAGCTATGTAGGGCGTTTCCCTTGTTTACCGCCGTTACCTCTAAAGGTCAAGAGATAGTTTGTCGTCAGCTGAGTGAGAATACCGATCTTGCCAATACCTCAGTTTGCTAGTATTTCGTTCGGCAATATAATATTATGCCGAACAGTAACAAGAGTGGCCCTCATTCGAACCTCTGACGACTGATTAGGGAAACTTGAGTGGTCCATTGTGCCTATATGAGGTCGACATTAGAATCCGATCTTTTGCATTTTCAAACCTTTATTGCGTTGAAAGGGACACTTTATAGAAGGATTGTGCAAGCCTGTTCAAATCGTGGGCCATATTAAACGATTCCGAATTTCTCGCGGGCCAGAACAGGAGGGAATTGTGTAAAATTGTTTGAAATACCCTTGCTCTCGAAATTGCAACTAAAATTGGCAAGATAGTATATTATATAATATGTCACTCCAGGGAGTTTCATGGGATGAAATATTAAATCTACTGCTTCCCACTAGGCCCAATACTATTGACCTAAAATTTCAAGACGCACTTTTGTTTTTATTAATTATCAACTCAATGAGAGTCACTTTCATTATTGACGACAGGGTCAACCTTCCAGCCAGAGGGAGATTTCCCTCCCCGCGGGCTGTGCTTTGTCCGCGTCTGCTTTAGATTTCATTATTATTTTAAAAAAGATGATTAAAACAATCTAATGTTGCCCGTACACTTACTTACACACGTGCAAGCACTTACATTTCTAACAAACGTGCGCACGCGCATATACACACGCACACACACA
>NW_004797675.1:434946-439927 GCF_000002075.1 Aplysia californica
CACACGCACGCACACTCACACAAACACATACATCACCCCCCCACACACACACACACACACACACACACACACACACGCACATTCACACACATTCACACACGCACGCCTTCACTGAAGGTACATTTCGAGAGGTAATTATTATACTCATACACACACATACACTTACGCAAACAAACATACAAACAAACAAACATACATACACACTCACACAAATCCAGACATTCAGACACCCACCCATCCGACTACCAGCCTGAGATTGTTCTAGCTAAAACACCTGTCATTCTCCCAACAAATGACCACCACATCAGGCAGTTCGAGGAGAAACATTTCCCAGACGTGGCCATATCCTCATTACTTTCCACGTCGTCTTGGGTTGTTGTTTTTTCTTTGAATTTGCTTTCTGGCGCTAACATTTCTTCTTTGGGTTTGAGGAGGGGGGGGGTTGATTTTTCATTTATTTATATCTTTTTAGGGGGGGGGGTCTTTTATTCCTCTACGGAGTAGCAGCACTCATTATTACTCTCATCGTCTACGTCTGGCCGGAGAATCAAATCTATAATACGATCTACGAACTGTATTTCCGTCCTGTCAGTGCTTGCACTACACTCTCCACAAACCCTGCAGAATCTGATCAAGCTACAACGTTCTTCGTAGCAAACGGATTTATTTTATTTTTTTCAATCGAAATATTATTAATTTATTGAACCCGTCATCCATGCTGAATTATCTCCTCTACTTTTTTCTTACCCGTTTTATCCGCGATCAATAGGCTACGGTACTAAATTATCTGCTCCTCCTGGTCTATGAATAGAGAACGAAAATTAAAAGAACTATATTTCTATTCCATGATCTTCAAAGAATTTCTTTTACCCCCCGTAGTCTTTCTTCTCATCAGGCAAGCTTTGTGGCAGAGTTTTGCTTTAGGTCAGTAATCAACCCCTGGATTAAATTGGATATAAGTTATACTATACGTCAGACTTTCCAGAACGGTAGGTCTACAATTTCCTCAATACACTTAGCTGCAGAGCGTAGTCTTCGACCACTCTCTCTGCAAGTGAGATCAGTAGGAACAGCTGCTTTCGCCCTGCACTCTGACTATGAATCAATCGCCTCTGGCCTCTAAAATTAATTAGATCAAAAATTCCAACGACGTTATTATAATATTGGAGCGTGGTATTAAACTCAAATGAAATATTATCACTCACAAATTTTATCTGATGATCAACTTAGATGCAAAAAGCCTAGTAGACACATTCACATTCACACACACACCCCCCCCCCCCCCGGCCAAAGCTAACCTCTCGAAGGAGGTAAGTCCATTGTCCATTTAAAGTAAAGCTAACTGTTGGGACAGCCTTCCAAGTCGTCTTCAATGCGAATTTTGCCAAGAAAAATGACTGGCTTCGAAACCTAAAAGTGCCGATGATCTTTTTAGAGATTGCAGAAGAGAGACAATTGGAACGGGTCTCATAACTGACAGTGGAGAAACGATGAGAGAGAGAGAGAGCGAGAGAGAGAGAGAGAGAGAGAGAGAGAGAGAGAGAGAGAGAGAGAGAGAGAAATAATATGATGTTTATAATTATAGACACTGTTAAAAAGGTTGGATGTATGTTTGTCATGAGGGGAGGGGGGGGGTAATGGTATTTTAAAAAGACGTTAGTATTCAGTAACCATCTGATCGAAATAAGTTTTTTTTAACACAAAGTCAGATTACCTGCCACGTGCGCCATAAAAATAGAAACATACCAACAAAGAACCCCTAAAGCAAGATTTAGAGATTCTTGATCAGAAATCTGGTTGTGATTAATTACAATTCTTATGGACCCATTGACATTTCTCTGTTATCATTTACGAAGCAAGCTACTTCGACGCTGCCTATCAGAGCAACTCAAACAGAGGGATAGAGATACTGGACGATAAACTTCCTCACCGTCTCTTCCTCCTCCAACCCTCCGTCCCCATTGAGACAATCACACACACACACACACATACACACACATGCACACACACACACACACACACACACACACACACACACACACACACACACACATACGCCACGACCACAACAATCTTGTACAACACATCTCGTCTAAGCATTAGCAAATGGAACGTAGCATAAATTTCAATTTCACTTGGATTGGAAAGCTCAAGACAATAATTCAGCCCAACCGCTTCCCCAGACGATCTGAAATTTCAGTACCCTGATTTAATTCTAAACCACTTCTCGTTTCTTTCCAAAGTGTGCACAGCTCTCCTCTACAATGTGCCGCGTCCACCCTCACGGAGACTCTTGTTCCCCGAGAGTAATGATGTTAAGATAAACGATCGAGTGTCCTGAAATGCGATTCTACGAAAACGTGTGGTACTCATTCAACTTGGATTTCTCAGGAATTGGACTAAGAGACATGGGAGGTATTCAGGCGATGAACTTTTGGAGAAAGGCGATATCAATAACAGCTTGTCTACTCCATCGTGAGTGTGTGGTTGGGGGGGGGGGGTGTGTCACTGTAAATCAGTCGTTTAATCTGAAAAAAGATTGTGTGTTCGAAATGTACTCCCTCTTCCATTCTCACACAACGTGGTCTTCATTGTATCACTTTGTTCAATTTGATTTTTTTTCCTTCTGTGCTGGTGTTGTTTTTATTATAGTTTGGGTTTTGCAATGCCAAATATGTTGTTTTTCTTGTTGTTGTTTATTTGATTGTTTGAATGTTTGAGGGAACACCGTAGTCATGTTTGAGTGCTTGGTTTTGGACATTTAAAAAAACGGGGGGGGGGAGGTTTGCTTGTTTGTTTGTCTCTGTGGGCTTTATTTAAGTCTCCTTTAAGTATAGTTTGTCCTCGTCCTGTGTAAGTTGTCATCTCGTTTTATAGATCGTAATACATACAAACAGACTGGGAGATGAAAAAGTAATATCGAATGCATACACAGATACAATCATTTTCGGGCAGAAATGCTACAACAAAGGTAGACAGTAAAAATAAAACCCAGAGAACACCTGACATTATTTACTTTCTCCGTGGGACGAATCGTGATTATTGAAATGGTCTTGAGTGTCACCAGACAGACCTTTCTCACGGTGACAACTACAGTCTGTTTCCTAATGGGAAAAGACCACCCAAATCGATATTCGTCCAGACACAAAACTATCGGTTCCAACTTTCGGAATATGAGCTCTATTTTCCCCCCATTCCATCGCAAAAGAGTTGAGGGTCATATGTGTTACAACTATGTGGAAAATGTTCACGCTTCACATTCCCCTATAACATTATGTCGGTGTTCGAAGACAAACAATAGAGCCAGTAACGGGCGTACAGGCGATTGCAGACCTACGATTAGATAGAAAAGCTTGTCAGCTTCCCGTCGTTAGGTGGGAAAAGCCACAAGCCTGATGGTGGACTACATTCCTAAACCTGGGGAAAAAATCGTTGTTATCACTTTGCCCGAAAAGTGTATAAAATTCCTTCCCACAATAATTATATTAGATCAATATTTTTTATCACAATTTATTTCCTCTTATTGAATTATTGCATCTTATCACAGGAAATAAAGGTTAGTTGGACGTACTGTTTCTTGACAAAAGTACACCATGTACAGATGGGCTTATAATATATCTTAAAGTCAAAGTTCCCTTCTTTGACAGATTGAAGACAACCATGAATGTGGAGATTTAAAGCAAAGATGCTGCCCCGGAAATGAAATCGTTGAGCTTTGTATCAATTTCCTCATGTCTGGTCAAGCCCACCTGGCAGAAGTGATGGATTAGCGGATGAAGAGGTCAGCAATGCATCATCACCTGAACCAGACAGCCGTCTGCAGCGAGCGCAGCGCCATTCCGAGGAGTTCCGTTCCCGGTTCAGGGCAGAGTAATTATCGGCAAGCTTGGCTGTCGTCTGCTAAACGTTCTGAGTCTGACAACGGTGATTACTGAAATAGGCGCCTCGGATGTGATTTATCGTTTAGTATTTGGGATTGTTTCTCTACACATCCTCGTTTGGACAGATCACGATGAGTGCCTGGGATTGTGGGAGTGTCCAGGATTCTTGTATGATAGCCTGTTTACTTAGATTTGCTCTGTCTACAGAAGAGGCAGACAGACGGACAGATAGACAGACAGATAGACAGTCCGACAGACAGACAGACAGACAGACACAGACAGACAAGCAGACAAACAGACAGAGAGACAGACAGACAGGCAGGCAAGCAGGCAAGCAGACAGGCAGGCAGACAGACAGACAGACAGACAGACAGACAGACAGACAGACAGACAGACAGACAGGCAGATAGGCAGAATGTTAGAATGACAAGCAGGCAGACAGGCAGACAGGCAAGCAGGGCGGAAGATAGATAGACAGACAGACTGACTAACAGACTGACTGACATACAACCATACAGAAGCACAATCTCTGAGGAAGCCGGGAACTACAAAAAATGTGCTAGGTCCTCCTACATGTCCTAACAGCGCACTTTATTTTCCTGAACAGATGTTGACCTCATAGAGAGCAACGTAATCAATAATTGCCCGACACCCATTAATGGAAACTCTTAGCCGAGTCGACCACAAGGAAAGGAATAAATCTGTGACACTGAATTTCTCTCGGCTGCAGTCAATTTAACATCCTATCACCAGCATCGATTACCTCATTATGTAGAAATGTATGTGTTCTGTGTCCCCTATTAATGGGGATTTGCCCCTATGATTCCAACGTATCTGTTCGGGACGCGAAGGTCGTATGGTCGGACCATCACTTGGACAAGATCGATCGTCGAAGGCGCCAAAGCCCTCTTTCCAGGGTACTCGTTCATTGAGATTCCCGACGACTTCTAAGAGAGCAGTCTGCCTCTTCGGCATTTAATTAAGTGCTGTGCGATTTGGAAGCGACAAAATTCAATCGACGTTTCTGAACGTTAAGTCACTATTCCTATTCGCGATATCCGAATACAGTGTAGGAATTTTTATTTTTTGTTTGTTTTTTG
>NW_004797675.1:440027-441671 GCF_000002075.1 Aplysia californica
GGGGGCGTGGTTATGATTTGTTTTTACGTTGTTTTTAATACGTCAATTACCAAGGGAGATCATTCCGCCTGCCTAATGTTAACTTTTTACACAGCCATTTGCTGCGCTTCAAATTCGAGATTCCTTGAGCTATCCATGGTGTGACTAGTGAGTACCGAAAAGTAACGGAATTCTGCTTAGAGGAATGTTTACATCTCTTGTTGGCTCAAAGTATCACTTTGTTTCATAATCATCAAGCAGAAAGTGTTTCAAAATTTACCAGAATGTTTTCTTTCAAACATAATATGCTGTAATTTTACTACGGGTTTAAAAACAAATTTTAATGACATCTATATATATATATATATATATATATATATATGCGTAAAAAATCACACATCATTGGAATAGCTCTGCCATACTTCGAAGAGCAGTGAATAACGAATAAACTCACGAATTTTAAACAGCTCCACTCAGGACAAAGTCAAAAGTAGCAGAACAGTTTGGGAATCACAGAGTAAGGACGGAGGGGGGGGGGGTCCTTTTATTTACCACGACTTTAGGCATAACAACGTACAGAAACGATTGTTTGTTTCCATGAAAATGCAAGCAAAATTCCGAGCTGTTCACTTTTGGATCATGTATTTGTATACAATTTGTATTGAACTTATTGTTCAGCTCACATCAGCAGCAGAAATGAAACAACCAGCGCTTTGTGTGCATACAATAAAGCGAAAGTTTCGAAAAAGAAAGGCATGTGTGGAGTAAGCCAAAGAAAACGTTCCACTTCAAGTAAGTGTTTTAGCTGAATAACACCCCCCGCCCCTTTTTTTTCTCTATAACACATGACTTTCCGCTTTGTCGACTGAAAGGAAAGACGTCACAGTTGTTCTTTTACTCTTTCCGAGCTTACGCTTATTAGTACATGTTGTTAAATAGGCGGCATTTTTACAAGCAGGACAGAGTCAACAATTTCGCTAAAAAGCTTCCCGAGGGGAGGACTTTCGCGTCAACAAAACCATTGCTGTGCGACAAATCCCTAATCTATTCCAAAACTCGAGAGTAGGTGTTTGGCGGGTTTGCTCCCTCTTTCCTATCAAACATTTATCATCTTTATTTCACCTCCTTTTTATGTTTGTTGGTTTTGGTTTGTCCATTTGTATGTTTGAGTTTTAGGGTGTGGGGGATTTTTTTTGTGGGGGAAGGGCGGTGGGGAGAGCAGTTTTCGTTTAAGCTACTCTCCAGTAATACTTCTAAATTTTCGCCACTTGTATGGGGTTTACTGTGTTGCAGGTGCCGTAAAACTTTTACTAAAACAAAACAAAAAACCTCTAGTCTCTGTCGTGGCGTCACTCCGGTACCTGCAACAAGAATTTGAAACCCCTCGCTGGCTGGCCCACCAAGTACATAATGTACCCTGTAAAGTGAGATTTGTCTGTCCGGGCAGCGCAGGACGTGACACGGCGGAGCAGCGGAGGGCCCGGGCAATCGGCCGCTTTCGACGTCTCTGGGGGGAGAGACATCCGGTCACTGTCTTAATACAACCTGACTTTGTCTCACTTCTGAGATCGGGGAGATTTTTTTTTAAACTGGACCTTTTTGTACGGTACTGTATTCGCTCTCTCTTTCTCTCTCTCTCTCTCTCTCTCTCTCTCTCTCTCTATT
>NW_004797675.1:443527-444512 GCF_000002075.1 Aplysia californica
GCTATACAAATGCTATCTATTATTATCTATTATTTTTATTATTTTATTAGTGTTATTTTTATTCCCCATATCTTCTGTTTTGTTGAGAAGTGAAGTAATGGAATGTCACACACAGCAGGATCACTCCAAGACAAAGGCAGCACTTCCTTTAAAAACAAGCGTCTTTGTGATAAATGATAGTTTAGAATAGAAGAAAGGTAATAATTATTCTGTGTATGTGTCACATTAGCTTCTTTATGCTTTCAAGATAAAAGGCGTCTGGCGGAGGAGAAATAAATAGAAGCAACATTGTGAAATATAGGTGGGGAGGGGGCGGGGGCGGGAAGTGTCACTGGCAACCAAACACAATATAATGCTAGGGTGTTTTTAAAGCTGTCACACCGACTTATGGTTAGATGAATACATAGGTGTGAGTGTGTGTGTGGGGGGGGGGGGGGGAGTGTAAGGCTTTAAAGGAATTTTTTAATGTCAGCAAAACGTTGGCAGGCGTGAAAATGTTGAAGAATGGAGAATAGCGTGGGCATGGGCATGGAGGAATTTTTAAAAATTTAATTTTATTTATTACTTTTATTCATTTATTCATTTATTCATTTTTATTCAGTTATCTATCTCTATTTATTCATATATCATTTTTTTTTTATTTAATCCTTTTAAATTTTTTTTTTCTCAGGGGGATGTCATTGTTGCAGTTGTTTATATTGCTGCTTCTTTCACTGTTTCGTTTGGTTAGTTGATTGTTTGTTTATATTTTCATTTATTGTTTGGTTTAAGGTGGATAGCTTGGTTTGTACCAGGCATTTAGTTTTTTCGTCGAAGAAAGGGTGGGCGGTGTTCTTCAACAAGTAAAAATATCATGTAATTAATACCCCTCAAACAATGGCAAAGAAAATGTGTATTAATACACCAGTGATTTTTAAAACTGATTTTTCAACCATGAGGTTGATAATCTCTCTCTCTCTCTCTCTCTCTCTCTCTCTCTCTCTCT
>NW_004797675.1:444671-446779 GCF_000002075.1 Aplysia californica
CTCTCTCTCTCTCTCTCTCTCTCTTTCTCTCTCTCTCTCTCTTTGTCTGTGTGTGTGTGTATGTATGTGTGCGTGCGCGCGCGCGCGCGCGCGTGTGTGTGTGTGTGTGTGTGTGTGTGTGTGTGTGTGTGTGTGTGTGTGTGTGTACCCTCAGAATGCTGCAGCTATCAGCAACCACAATCAGTCGACCTACGTCATAGCAAGAGATTGTTGTCTCATAATTGGCGATCATTAAGTAGAGCCTCAGCTTACCAATGTTCCATGTCTCTATAAAAATTAAATGTGTCACAATGTGATGGAATCGGGCGCTCGTCTCTTTTTCGGCATCTGGAATTATTTCTAAAAGCTTGCTAATTTAATTGAAGGAGATGCGGGTCGCCCGGCGTCAAAGGTAAAATTATCAAGAAAACAGACACCAAAGTTTGGTGATTTTCAAAGCTTAAGTGCAGTCTGTAATATGATTGATCAATTTGATCAACGTTTTCAGTAAATCCATACAGAAAGGTACGTGTGTGTGTGTGTGTGTGTGTGTGTGTGTGTGTGTGTGTATGTGTGTGTGTGTGTGTGTGTGTTTGCATTTTGTTGTTGTTTTTTAAATGCTACCAAGGCTAGAATATAAGAGAAAATCGATAAAAAAATTAATCTACGAAGGGAAAAAATGTCGGTTTTCGTTGATTTCATTATTTTGACGAGCGCCGTATTTCATCACTAGGACACACAAATGTACATCATGCAGGTTGTTCTCTAGCCCAGCTTGTCACGGCCAATCCGGGTCGAAAGGAACAAGGCATTTTAGCAGAAAGACAGTTATTATATTTTTTTTAATGACTTGCGGATATGGGAATCGAACCTGTTTCTTCTCTGAGCAACGGCAAAGATCGTAACCATAACATGATAAGCGCCCAAGATCATTGAAATTATCATTTAAAGCTATTCATGTTGGTAATGCATGCATGTAAATAATTCGCTTTCTTACGATACAGACAAAGAGATAAACTTGCAGAGAGATGTTTAAACCTTGCAAATTTAAAATTTCATCATGTTTTTCCAACAAGAGCAAAATATACCACCTCTTATGGGTCCAGTTCTGAACAACTCCTACTTTTCTGTGCCCTGTTCTAACGAGATCGCAGCATAATATTTGCAAATCTGCAACAAGAAAAATGCAGTTCTAGCAACAATTGAGAATAACATTAAGAGGGAAATCAGAGACAGGGAACCATCCGAGCGCAAACAGAGATCAGTGATGCGTGACTCCTACTTTTGCTCAGTAACAATGTGTCATAAATTGCAACGGGGATATGACTGCGACAGAGAGAGATCGTCACGATTAATCAATGTCATAGAGCGTGCTCTATGGAAAAATAATACGTGTGCCATATACTTTGCTGAACACCCAATTTCCAATTCATCAAAATAATTGGTGTGCACAAATGTACAGCGAGAAGGTGTCCCCGAATAGGAGACAATAATATGATCCATATATTCATATAGTTTCGCTCTCTTATGTTCATCAGAACGCATCAATAGTAATATATATATATATCATATATATGCGAGGCAGCGTGGTGGAATCAGGCTGTCGTCAAAATAGTCAAAGTGAACAAACTGGCATTTTTCCGCAGGTTTGTGAATTTTTATCGATTTTTTTGTTTTTTGCTCCACACCTTTCATGCCCTTTCTGTGTTGATTTGACTGAAAAACATTTATTGAAGGCACAAAAAATGTAAATTTTCGGTTACCACGGACTCTTAAGCTAAGAAAAAAAACCTTTTGTCGACCATTTTCTCCCTAATTTTACATCTGAACTTCAATTGCAAATATCTCGACTTCAAATCAACATAGATGAATATTTTTTTCACCAAAAGGATGGCAAATAAACAAGCTTTAAGATGATACCAATAATTCTCCATGCTCAAAAATTTACGAGAGCCTGATTCCATCACGTCGTGATGTGTGTGTGTGTGTGTGTGTGTGTGTGTGTGTGTGTGTGTGTGTGTGTGTGTGTGTGTGTGTGTGTGTGTGTGTGTGTGTGTGTGTGTGTGTGTGTGTGTGTGTGTGTGTGGCTGTTTTCTTCATATTAGATTTTGGACAGTTTTGTTCCTCGT
>NW_004797675.1:446879-452045 GCF_000002075.1 Aplysia californica
ATGTGTGTGTGTGTGTGTGTGTGTTTGCATTTTGTTGTTGTTTTTTAAATGCTACCAAGGCTAGAATATAAGAGAAAATCGATAAAAAAATTAATCTACGAAGGGAAAAAATGTCGGTTTTCGTTGATTTCATTATTTTGACGAGCGCCGTATTTCATCACTAGGACACACAAATGTACATCATGCAGGTTGTTCTCTAGCCCAGCTTGTCACGGCCAATCCGGGTCGAAAGGAACAAGGCATTTTAGCAGAAAGACAGTTATTATATTTTTTTTAATGACTTGCGGATATGGGAATCGAACCTGTTTCTTCTCTGAGCAACGGCAAAGATTGTAACCATAACCTTATAAGCGCCCAAGATCATTGAAATTATCATTTAAAGCTATTCATGTTGGTAATGCATGCATGTAAATAATTCGCTTTCTTACGATACAGACAAAGAGATAAACTTGCAGAGAGATGTTTAAACCTTGCAAATTTAAAATTTCATCATGTTTTTCCAACAAGAGCAAAATATACCACCTCTTATGGGTCCAGTTCTGAACAACTCCTACTTTTCTGTGCCCTGTTCTAACGAGATCGCAGCATAATATTTGCAAATCTGCAACAAGAAAAATGCAGTTCTAGCAACAATTGAGAATAACATTTACAGAGCAATCAGAGACAGGGAACCATCCGAGCGCAAACAGAGATCAGTGATGCGTGACTCCTACTTTTGCTCAGTAACAATGTGTCATAAATTGCAACGGGGATATGACTGCTGCAAATGATTGTCGTCTCGATTAATCGATGTCTTTATCCGTCCTCTATGGAAAAATAATACGTGTACCATTTGCTTTGCTGAACACCCAATTTCCAATTCATCAAAATAATTGGTGTGCACAAATGTACAGCGAGAAGGTGTCCCCGAATTGGAGACAATAATATGATCCATATTTTCAATGTGTTTCGCTCTCTTTTGATCTTCAGAACGCTTCAATAGTATTGAGATGTCTTGCCTAAATCTGCTACAGCGTCAGCACTTTTCACAAATATGTTTTTACCGTTATTATTACTTTTGGTAGTAGTTGCATCATTATTAACAGGACTATGCCTGCGATCACCAAGAACTTGTGTTTAAAAGTTTGAGAGATGTTGGTCATTATTTACGGGCGTCTGTGGAGTAGCAGTTGTTAGGCACTTCGCTGTCGCGCTCAGGAGGGTCAAGTTCGATATCAAAGTGGGGAGAAAATTTCCATTATAAAGCGTCTCGCCTTTTTGATAGGACGCTGTATCCCTCTCAGCCCAGGTTGGCCCTGGCAGTCTACCTCCTAAATGATTGTAACTGGTGTCAATGAGTGCGTAAAAACAGCTACAGCAAAAAGGTTATGGTTCGCTCTTTCGTAAACAAACTAACCATTACATTCTATCACTGTGCCGGTTCCTTCGCAGCAAAAAACAAACAAACGTAAAAAACGTAAAAAACAAACAAAACCAAAAGCAACAAAAATATTTAAAAAACCAAAAGAACAACCATTAAGCGGTCCGTCGAGGTCACAGTCATCAAAAGACAACAAAAGGCAACATATGCCACACAAATTTTGTTTCGCAGGTAAATCCTCCACTGTATGTGCTTGTGTGGAAGCAGAAGACGAAGCACAAAGATGGCCGTTATTGCAAAGGGCAGGCAATGTCATCATACAAACGAAAGCTTTGATAAGGGAAAAAGATGTTGGTCCGCCGCAAATACAATCAAAATTGTGTAAGACGGTCACCCACTGTCTTTTTTGTGTTTTCAATATGACCTTAGAGTCGTCGCTAAAAGCTTTTAAAGTTGTATCAACAACGGTATGGGATGAATGGGGTAATTAATGAATATCAAATGTGCGTGTATGCTTATTTCCAAAAAGTGTCAAATTATCCTTACTTTTAAAAGCACATGCTAAAAAGGTCAAAGTCAAAAATGGACCTAACCAAGATTTTTTACGATCTCACCAGCAAACAGGTCATCTCTACAGGTGCAGAATAATTATAACTGGGGCTTTCCGTGACATCATTTAATATTAAATTGAATTTTCCTTGGAGACAAAACAAGGAGAAAGCTATCTCCCTCTCCCTGTCCACCCCACCCCCTTTCCCAATATAGTTGTCGACTTTATCACACCGATCCCCATATATCGCTAAAATGACATGAAATTTCCACAGCCAATGTAATCAACCCAAACAGCTCCCACGCTGATTGTTAATCAATTTTTGGAATCGATTACCTGCGCATGCTGTAGAACAGCGTTCAATAAGTTACAACAATTTATCGATTTCTCAATTCCGCTCCCTCAGCAATTCACAGGATCGTCAAACTGATAGCAAATGTCCAGAAGTGTCCCGACAAAAGATCCGCCACCACCACCCCCCTTCCTCCCTCACACACGCGACATACACACCATATCCGCCTCCGCAACTCCTACACACCCTCTCATCCATCATTCGCTCCTAATTAGCACAGGTCACATACATTAAACATAAAATACGAAAAGAAAAATGAAATTCTTTCTTGGAGAAAGACCGTGCATGGAGAGAAGATTTTTTAATAATGTAAATTGTTTTACCCTCACCCCCCCCCCCCAAATAAAATCGGCACTGTTTAGATCATTTAGGAGGCAGGCTTCTACCCTCGCTGCATGTTACTGGTGAGCAGAGATGCATGACTCAAGTTGCCTACAAGCTTCACACCCACAGTCCGCCATGCGTTGCTATCAGTGGTTCTGGGGGTCACAAGGGCACTAGTGCTACTATATATACTGCTCTATACCGTGAACATTTTTGCTACCTCAGAATTACAAAGTTTTATCTGGTATTTTTGGCCGTTTTGAGTCACTAAGACATGAGGTCGGAGGAAATCAAATTATGCTCTACCTTCTCGATCAAAATCGTAAGATTATTCTGGGTCGTTATCAAGTTATTCAAAGAATTGTATTTGAAAAAGCTTGAAATATTTTGAAACTCAATATTTTTTACGTTAACAAAATTCTCAAAACTTGGTATCGAGCAGTCAGAATTTGGTAATTCTGAGGTAGCGATTTGACCTCGCCCAAGTCACTGAGATCAACGGTCAATAGATTACTGTAAATGAGTATTATTTTTTTACCAGTCACTTTTGTTCAGACAAGTGTTCATACTGCGGAATTTCTTAGTCTGGGACGCGAAAATATCCCCCCTCAAATTTCAAATATCAATTTTCTGCCACAAAAATATGCTATTTTTCAAAAGATGTTAATCTATTTGTTTGTGCGACATCGCATATCTATAATAGTATAAACATATAGATCTAGATACTAATCACTCTCATCGATGTGGTTTCAATCGGCGCAGCCAGACACCAAGTTTGAATTACTTGTCCGTCCATTTTATTCTTCTTTCTCTTTTTTTTTTCTTTCTCATTGTTTATGGTGATGTTTAAAAAAACGTTTGTTCTTTCCACGTCTGCTTGAAATATTCGTTACTTTGTAGAGAAAAGATCGACTGATAATGCCATCCTTGACATTTCACGTTTCTCTTCAACATCTTTATTAGTTACCCCTACGTTCTACTGTCGCCGAATATTGGGTGGCCTCTGACCTTTACTATTTAGGTTAACGAAGAAAAAAATCGTTCATTCAAGTTATTGGTGTCGCCCAAAGCCATTACAAATACAGGCTACGTTAACTTATTAGAAAAAAGGGGGAGGGGCAGAGAGAGATTATTGAAGAACAAAGAGGAAAGCAAGATTCCATCAAAGCTACCAAGTACTAAACAATAATATCTATTTAGTAAAAGACGCTAGCAGATTTCCGACATGTCATAGTTTGTTTGGATGTGTTTCGTAATAGCCATTGCCTGACTCAACTTCACAGTAACGGAGGAAACCAGAAGACAGACTTCAGCTAGAAAGAGGTAAAAAAAAAATGCCCCTGCTCCCCCTAAAAAGAACCCCCATTATCCTCTTTATAATTTCCAAATCTTTATACTTTTCCTTCCCGACAAAACACACACACACTCTCTCTCTCTCACACACACACACACACACACACACACACACACACACACACACACACACACAGGCACGCACGCAGACAAACACACTTTCAACCAAAACAGAAAGAAGTGATAGCTCTATCTCTGCTACTAACCGTAGTCACAATGAACATTTAACTCTGAACAAGATCTCAATTCTGGACTGAAAGCATAATTGCAAGTCACGATCACCTCTCAGTGAAAGATTCCAACTACAACATCGATTAGTTCCTGAAACCGAAATGGAATATCACAGCTCTAAATTATTATAAGGCGAATAAGGCTATGCCCCCTTGCCAAAGCCGAGAAAAAGAAACAGCCAAGCGTCATCCACGCAACGAACTTGTCAAAAACTTGGATAGGATATGACATTGACGTAAACCATTGCTGCAACCTGTAGCTCCCACATGCGTGTAATATTGATGAAGAAATGTACTCTGAAACGTCTTCGTGCCCGGAGTTTGTGTTTTGTTTTGTCTTATTGCGATCTCTCACTGCTCCAGGCTGCTCAGTCTTCGTGCTGAATTCGATCTGTGCTGGTTGACAGATTATCTCTCTGGAGTTGGATCACTGGAGAGAGGGATGGAATGAGCTATGGAAATTGGAATGTGGAACAGTTTGTATCTGATGCTACAGATGGTGAAATTAGAACAAAATATTTTGATTTCACGTCTGCGGCAAATAGCGGTATTTTTTTTTCTTAGTTTTTCTTTCTTTTTTTTGGTGGGGGGGGGGGTAATTTTTTTACTGGCTAAGAGAATAATGCGCATTATTAGATCACGATCTTTTGCTAGAAGGGGGAGGAGACTTACAGACGACCATCTTGATAATGTACTATCATCAGCTCATCTCTGCATCATTTCCTAATTCCAAATTTCAAAACCTTCACCATAAATATCTCACACCAGACTACACGTGATTGTTTCATATCTATTTCTTGTAGCCTGAAGCAACACCTGCAATCCTTTAATGTTTCATTCCTACCTTGCCGTTCTAATGCATCCAATTAATCATTAAATGTATTCATACTGCCCTTCTCCACCTCCTCCTGGAAAATCCTAGTTACTTCTGGTTTACTACACTGGTCAGTCCTACTTAACAACGAAAAAAAAATACTTATGATAATATATAAATATA
>NW_004797675.1:453105-454193 GCF_000002075.1 Aplysia californica
CTGACCTTATGGTAGGTTAAATGTATCACCTGACCTTATGGTAGGTTAAATGTATCACCTGACCTTATGGTAGGTTAAATGTATCACCTGACCTTCTTCGATAAGGGCTAAAAAAGTCTCGGAGGCCCCGTGTCCACGTTGCGCACGTAAAAGATCTTTTGGTGGTTCTACAATCGATAAGAGTAGGCTTCGGCCGCCAACCGGGCAAAATTCAAAATTCCTACCAAACTATTTACTGTGTCCCGCGCGCTCATGACCTTATGCAGTTGAGAGAGCCGTAAAAAAACCACTTACCAAAAAAGGAGGGAAAAATAAAATGAGGACAAACGTATTAATATCTTTGCAAAGAGTTTCTTTCATACCTCTATATTACATGTGCTTTTTATTTCCCGCTGTCCTGTCTTCGGTGTTGTTGCCAATGAGAATTTTAATCGAAGTTTTACTTGAAGCAATGCTGGAACCTTCAGAAGCTGGGGCGTCATGCATTAAAACGGTGGCTTCCCCCGGCACAGTACGAACTTGAGTGTGCTACTTGAGCCTGCACCGCCATGAAATTGGCAGCATTATTTGAGGGGAATCGATAGCATCGTCTTCTCAACCATGCCCTGCCATTTCAGTCTACTTATTATTGGCTGTTTTATTCTTTTATATACTTGTCTTGCCTTTGTGTCATTTCGCTATGTTATCGCGAGCTCCATTGTCTTTGGGTTTTTGGGGATTCTTTTTATTAGCTGTTGTTACGTCGCCATCAAATATTTTCCAGGCACGGGACGGGGTATGGTATCATGTTGCTTTTGTCTTCAGACGTACCGACAACTTTTTTTTTTTGTTTAATGACTTTCATATACCTTCATTACAAACGCATCTGTGGGGGGTGGGGGTGGGAGGAGGAAGGGACGGGCTGGGGAGATCAAGGTGAACCTGAAGGGGAACAGAAGAATGACAAGAAAGACACGATGTGTGAGTGTGTTTCTGCGTCTGTGCCTGTGTGTTTGTTAGTATGACTGTGTACGTCTGTGGGTATTTGTGTGACTATGTGTCTGTGTGTGTGTGTGTGTGTGTCTGTGTGTGTGTGTGTGTGTGTGTGT
>NW_004797675.1:454385-455620 GCF_000002075.1 Aplysia californica
CGCAAGTGTGTGTGTGTGTGTGTGTGTGTGTGTGTGTGTGTGTGTGTGTGTGTGTGTGTGTGTAAGCGTTAGAGAGTGAGAGATTGCCATCAAGATAACAAAGGTCTGAAATATTGTAACTTTTAAACGTGTAAACAAAACGTGGGAAGAACACGTCTGGTGCTCTTTAACTGGCCGAAGTTTTCAAAAGCATGCAAAGATTCCATAACAACGCATGCCTTGTGATATGAAGTGAACAAAACAGATCTATAACAGTACACGGCAGAAAATCCAAAATGGCCGTCAGAGGTAGCTTGAGAATATTATTTGTTGCGTAAAGAAAAATAGGGTCGATTTTTGTCATGGCTGAGCGTTATATTGTTTGAAGACAGAACAAATTTTTAAAAAACTTAACTTGTACAGTGTGGAGGGGTTAATAATTGTTGGGTTTTGTTGTTATTGTTGTTGTTGTTGTTGTGGGTTTTTCCTTTCTTTGTTTCTTATAACGATCGGCATACAGCAAAAAATTAATGTTACATTTAACGTTGATGAAACTCTATGATGTGCTCTCTTCCGTTTCACATTAAGGGTTTTCTCTCGTACCTTTTGTGAAAGAGCAAGAAGCTTTTATGATTTTGTTCTCATCTTCAAAATTTCAAACACATTTTCAGACATTACGTCATTCACAGGGATAATCTCCTACAAAGTGTTTCCGATGCTAATGGACATCTCTATTTTCGAAGACACTCGAGGTGGAAATAGTGGGACACGCAAATTTAAATGTCTTGTCCATCGTATCCTGTCTTCCTAGTTTTTCACTTTCTTTTTCACATCGGTTTCATATTTCACCAAACCATTACTCTCCCTTTCCATGTCTTCAATTTTGTTTCTTGTCAAGACTTCCGATTGCAATACCCCAGTCGTATCTCTTAGTTTGTGGCATCTGCCGTGCGCTTTCGTAAGATTATAGTCATGATCGGCACAGCATCAGAGACGGGCAAACATTTTAGGTGATTACTGTATTGATCTGGGCCTCGATCGCCAATTTTCTCAGTGCTAATCACCTCTCTGTTAGCTCTTCTGTCAATCAACCCTTCCATGAATCTATACCCCATCCCTATCCTCCTTTTTCTCCTTTCCAAGCAAATGATCAAAAGGCACCCACACAATCAAAGGCACATACAAACACATACAAACATGCAAACACACTCACAAACACACATACTCTCTCTCTCTCTCTCTCTCTCTCTCTCTCT
>NW_004797675.1:455962-457313 GCF_000002075.1 Aplysia californica
TACACACACACACACACAAACACATAGACATACGTGCACACACACACACACACACACACACACACACACATACACACACACACACACACATACACACACACACACACACACACACACACACACACATAATATGATCATCACGATGAGCTTGTCGGATCTGAGAAAACATTTTCGACAAACATAATTCGCTAGAATTGATCCAGTGACTCCATCGATGTAAACCACTCTGCCTGCAGGTTAACGCAATATCAAGAATATTTACATACCACCCTAAAGACGACCTCAGTCCGGTCGGCAACTCATGTGACGTCGATAAGGTGAAAGACGTACAAGTCATTTAGGCATACAGGACAGTCAAAGGAATAATTGTTGTGGAATATTTTACGGGATGTGTAGCAACGCGATTTCAAATAAAAAAGTTTCTTTCGTTTTTTATCTGTTTTTGTTTTTCTACTGCTTTTTTATATTTTGCTTCGAGCGTTTTAAAACATAACAAAACTTTCATTAATCAGTTTAAAAGTACAACTTCTGCTAGCCATAACAGAACTCCTCTTTGGACTCTCTCTTATGTACGTGTTTTATGCTTTTCCCCCAACAACATAATATTATTATTACCTTCATTATATTATCCCTCTCCTACCTTCCCCTGCAGCTCTCTTGGCCGGAATTGATTAAGCGTTTTGCTCGAAGTTCCCGCAATATATTTATGTACGGTTGGTTAAAAAAAATAATAATAATAATACGGACTTGAGTACGTATGTCTCGAAAGGCTTGGAAGTCAAACCAAAACAAGAAATTTACATGACGTTTGCCAATAGTAAGATGAAAGTCATTACACAGATTGGGACTTCATTCACGCCCTGGACAGTTCTATTTCGTCTTATAACACACTTTTTTCAAATGATTAAGACAACAGCACATCTAAAGTAATCTGCACATTTTCTTGTTGATGTGTTTATTAACATTTTGTCTGATTAGTGTTCCAGCTGCTTATCGCTCTCTCTTTTATATAATATATCTACCTGTCTATTCATCCTCAAACATTGAAAACATCTGCCGAAGCATTTACATGTACCCGTGTCTACCGACTCATCTATCTGTCTGTCTAGTGTCTATATATCGATCTCTCTATCATCTATCTGTTTATCTATCTATCTATCCATCTATCTATCTATCTATCTATCTATCTATCTATCTGTCTATCTAGCTAGCTAGCTAGCTATCTATCTATCTATGTATCTATCTATCTATCTATCTTTAGATACGTCTATCAATACATTTAGCCTTATGTCTCGCGATCGGTTGAGTGTACCCTGCCATTTTATATTGTTGCCACTCACCCACCTTACCC
>NW_004797675.1:461447-462541 GCF_000002075.1 Aplysia californica
GAGAGAGAGAGAGAGAGAGAGAGAGAGAGAGAGAGAGAGACAAAGAGAGAGAGTGAACAATGTTGTAACAAATAATGAGCTAACTGTGCTATCACTTAAGCAAACTACTATGCTCCATATTTGCCATTTTTCACGGAACAACGGTCCACCTATCCATGCAAGAGTGCCAGAATCTACATCAGAATACGACGATAGTTATGCAGGTAGAAGGGTAAACAAACACAGTACGTCTGCCCTCTTTGAAAAGAGAAGTTCACCTTTAAACAGCTTCTAGGGGCGTACTTCTTTACGTTTTGAAAGACACAATTCAAAACACTATAGAAACAAGCCTGGAAATACTATTTCAGAGCTTGAAAATGCGTTACACCAAGCAATCTCTCGCTTTAACCACCTCACTCCTCCGAAAAAAATGGCAGAAATTATTCACCAGTATTGTTTTACGACATTATGCTTAGCAGACAGGTTATAACGCTCCCGCAACATCTACGTCACCGAGGTGGTGGATCGGAACACACTCTACAGGCTTCTTGATAAGACAAGACAAGGCAAGGCAAGGCAAGGCAAGACAAGGCAAGACAAGACAAAACAAGATAAGATAAGACTAAGAGTATCGATCCGCGCTTAAAAAACCGTACTTTAAAACATACAACACGACCTTTATGGATTTTTAATTCACGATGATTCTCTTGTCCCTAGTTTATTTCCCCAGTCTTCTAACGTGAATTCCAGAGACGAGGAGTCAAATAAAAGTTTATAGGAAAGTAAAGGTAGAAGCGAATAGCGTGATTTCATCAGACAACTTGTATGCAAATTTAGGCACAGGACTCCTGTATCTGAGGGCTGGATAATCTCTCGGGAGTTCGATTGGACAGCTCAGCTCTGTCTCCAGCCCACAAATCAGCACATTCCTGGACTTGGATCTCATTCGTGTTATCATACGGGAGGCCTTGTCTGGCTTACTTTTCCTTCGGCTTTAAAAACTCAGTCGAAACTCTCCGAAATGGTCACCAATTGAGGTTGAGAAAAGAGGTTGCCTTAGACAGGTGGATGTCTTGGACAGTGATAAAAAAAACGCTAGGGGTGGGGGGGGGGGG
>NW_004797675.1:464071-468928 GCF_000002075.1 Aplysia californica
GGGGGGGAAGTGCATAGAATAGGGGAGAAATAAAGTAGTAAAACATTTTTGTGAGAATCAGAATGATGTGCACGTACGTGTGCTTTTTGATGCCATGTCACAGTTTGCTGAGATGATTGAGCATAATCTTGACAAATTTTCTCTCACTTTCTATTTTTGGGCGAGCGTTTGTGTTTACGCGCATGTTGTGGGTTCGTGTGCATGCGATTGCGCACAAAGTGATTACGTCCAATGCTGCCAGTCCAAGTATTTGAAAGCATGCGCATCACCAGATCGGAAAGAGGTAGCAGGTTATGATATTCCTTGCCCAAGAACGATATATGTAATGTTAAAATGTACGCAGTACTTTACATGTGGGTTTTCCCTTCTCGATAGTACTGAGTCCTCTCCACTGTCGGATATTTGGACACAAAGGATAAGGGGAGGAGAGGAGGAGGGGAGGAGGGGAGGATTAAAAAGGAACACCAAATTGTAAGGGGAAAAGGCTGTGCAGAATCAGAGAAGGCGAACAGGAATCAGTTATACTTTGTATTGTGTCCAAAATCCACTTAGAGAGGACTGAGAGAAAACACATAGCTATAACTGTGAAATTTCTGAAAAGCAATCATGTATGAAAAGAGAAAACTATAAATTCAAATTTTAAGAAAATGGTACTCACAACAAACATGGGTCCTCATGACGATTGGGTCATTGAATGGGCAAAATGCGTTCTATAATCCACTAACTGCTCTACTCACTCCCTCTGTAACGGAAATCCCTTTCCTCTTCAGACCCTCCCGTTTACCAAATATTTTCACTCTTTGTTCAAAATCGTATCTGACCTAGATTTCCCCCATTTCCTCTTACCTGAGCCTTTACGCCAGGTTCACCATGGGTGATGACGCGCTTGCTTCCTGCTTCCTCTGCTACTCCGAAATGCACTGACGTGTGAGTAGATTGGCAAAACTATCCATGCGCACGTGCGTCTCCGTGAGTCGACCAATACGAGCGAATGCACATCTAGAGTAGACAAACCCGCAGAGAGCAGACGAGGTCAGTGTAGCTCATGCTTCGTAGACATCAGTAATCCATATCAGAAGTGATGTTCGTTTACGCGGAATCTGGAGGGTTAATATAAATTTATCATCCCTTCAATTGATTTTCGGCTGTCGCATGAAATTAAAGTAATAAATTTTGTGTAATCTACAGCTTTCACTTGAAAGAAAATATATGAGTGCAATAACATCACACCAAAAAATAAAATTATCTTTTTTACTTTTATTTTTTAAAGGAGCAGAAAAATGGCCGTGCTCAGACCCAGAGCGGTATCATAGCTTGTTCGATTAACCCACACTGTCACGACCGGTCAACTGCAGCTGACAGATCCAATTTTGAAAAGAACCCATATTGGTATTTGTAAAAGTACCGAAAGCACAGAAAAGTCTAAGTAGATCTTACATCTTATACTAAAAGCAATGAATTCACTAGGTTTGAGTTGTTTCTTAATTAATATATCACAGCAAATTATTTCAGTTCTCTGTTTCTGAAGAGAACTAATTGTTTTCTTGTTTTGCTTTAGTCTGAGTGCTTGAGTGTAGCTTTGTGTTTAATCTTCAGCAGTGACATCACTCAACAACAGTGGTTTCGAAGCTCTGCGTGTACTTTATAAACTGTCTGTAATGTTTCCTTCTCATCCCGATGCAACATCCAGATCTACAACGACTTTAAAGTAAATATGCAGTAAACATATTTTCGCTCTTGAAACTTCCTCTCCTGGATCTAAAGACTTTCCAGTACATTTAAACTTGAAAGTTCATGGGGGTTTTTATTCCCATGATTTCTAATTGCTGAACCAGTCAATCTACCGCTGGTCACTACAAAATTGCTCACCTACTTTTTTACATGACTTGTGAATAATTATAAAAATAATTATGTTTTATCACAATTGGTTTCATTATTTTCGAAACAGGTGATTATTTAGAAAGATGACCTCACAAGCAAGAGTTCAACGACCTTATTCTTTATCTCGTGCCACAGGATTTCCGACCAAGTTCTGACGTACTGAAGGCAGATTTTGGAGTAAGAGAGAAAAATAATGCAGGGTTCACATATCTACATGTTAGGGACAACTTGAAAAAGAGAGAGAAAGAGAGAGAGAGAGAGAGAGAGAGAGAGAGAGAGAGAGAGAGAGAATAGAAAAGAGAGGAAGAGAGTGTGTAGAGGGGGGGGGGGGATAAAGAGGAAAGTAGTGGCAGGGGGAAGGAGAAAACAAGGAAGAATGAGAGGGAAAGGGGTGAGCGAGAAAACAGCTCGGGGTCAGGGAATACAGAGTAAAGGGGATGGGGAAAGAGATAGAGAGAAAAAGAATGAGAGAGAGAGAGAGAGAGAGAGAGAGAGAGAGAGAGAGAGAGAGAGAGAATGAGAGGGAGACTGAGACAGAGAAAGCGAGTTGGAGGGAGAGAAAGTGAGAGAGGGAAAAGTAAGGAAGATTTGGAGATCCACAACGGTGAACTCCAATACAGAAGCAAAACTTAAACAGGTGAGTTATGATTTCTGCCTGGTTGTCAGAAAGAAAGTAAACGACCACACGTTTGTGCTCGTGTGCCTGTGTGTGTGCTTATATGATATACATGTGTGTGTGTGTATATATATGTTTGTGTGTATGTGTGTTTGTGTGTATGTGTGCGTGTGTGTGTGTGTGTGTGTGTGTGTGTGTGTGTGTGTGTGTGTGTGTGTGCGTGTGTGTGTGTGTGTGTGTGTGTGTTTACCACCCACTGTGTTGCGATTTTGTTACGATCTGATCACCCTTTCAACTTAACCTTTTAAGGGTAGAAGTTAGATTGACTTTCTATTTCTTCAAATAGCTATAGCACAAATCTTTGTTATGTCAATAAATTCCACAGCGAGGCAACAGCAACACCTTTGCACTCTTCGAAGAAAAAGTAAAAACACTGGCCACACAATATTATTGTGGCATAATGACTTATAATAATAAAGCAGACTGACTCCCTGCGCTTGGTCCAGATACTGAAGGAGAATCAATAACGAGTCCCTCGCAGTCCATGTAAAAGTTTACACAAGTTTTTGTTTGCACTTGTTGCGGAACCAGGTTATGTCGCAGAAACTTTTGCTGCTCACACTTCCAACGTACCCCGGTACGCGTTACACACGTCGAAATCACTAAGCACTCACGTAAATATACACGCAGATTTTGTCGTTACAACATCCTCTTATTTCAAACACACTTCCTGCAGTTTTTCATATTAATGACTCATCCACCAGTACCTGAAGCCCGTACCTTACCTGGTCCAAGACACGATTTACTTTCGGCGATCACAGAAAAACGTAGGCTGCAACAGCCTCACTACTATGTCGCTCGAGGCTGCCCAATGTTTTGAGAATTTTTCTTCTTCTCTTTCTCCCCCTACTCTTCTGTTGCACCTAGAAGTTTTCTCAGTCCGCCGTGCGTACGTGCAATGCTGTATTCCCCTCCCTGCCCCACTCCTTCTCTCACTCACTTGGTGGAGTCTGCCTGCGCGTGCGGGACGAGTGAGTGAGTGAGTGAGTCCGCGCGTCCGCGCGTGCGTGTGTACGTGTGCGCTCGTCCCTCCACTGAGCTGAGTGAGTAGTGTACCTCTGCGAGTATTGGGTTATCCGTTATCCTGTAGGAATGTCTTTCGCCGCCCTGCAACAAGTTCACTATTCACCGTTGGGATGGAAACGGGAGAAAAAAAGGGTGGATGTGTGTTTGTGTGTTGGGGGGAAGAGATAGATAGATAGATAGAGAGAGAGAGAGAGAGAGAGAGAGAGAGAGAGAGACAGACAGACAGACAGACAGACAGACAGACAGACAGACAGACAGACAGACAGAGACAGAGAGAGATAGATGTAACTTTTCGACGAGAAGGTGAACCTACACCCTTCTATTTGGCGACATAGCAGTTTTTTCTGGTTGGGCATTTTCGAATTCTTTTGATCTTAAATAAAACTGATACTTTAAAGTAGGATCCGTATCCAATCTTTGCTCACAATTATTATTAATGTGGTCGCCAGAACGCACCTTCCTTGACAATGGAGTGATCATGCTCTTATCAAACACAGCTCTCTCTCTCTCTCTCTCTCTCTCTCTCTCTCTCTCTCTCTCTCTCTCTCTATCTATCTATCTCTCTCTCTCTATCTATCTATCTCTCTCTCTTCACCTTTCTCTTACTACCTCTCTTTCTGTACGTATACAGATGTATTAAACATTTTTTTATGTAAAATAATAATCTCTAAAATTTGCTCTGCTTTTGTGATTGCTTTTTGTTGATTACAAACCAGCTGCTCGCCGCATGCTCCGCTAAAATCCTCTTTCGTATTTACCGCATTATTCACGATTAATCCTTGAGTTTTTAAAATATTGATTCTGTCGTTACAGCTGCAATCCTAGTTCAAATGAGCTCTACCTGATACTTTCAATGGAAAAGGGGGGAAATGATGTGATGGAGTTGACTTGTTTCCTTTTGTAGCAACAGTTGTGGACCGAGGAATGAATTTAATGACCGCGTACGCTCTCAAAGCAAGCTAATATAAGGCGCTAAAGGCGACTAATTGAGCTACGCTCGTATATATATGCAAAAAGTCTCATACATCTGAGGCTTCATTTGTTTTGTCTTAGAGGCCAAATATTGTGCGTATTGTTGGGCTGGGAAAGAATACCCCAAGCCGTGGGAGAACTGGAAATTAGTTGATAATACTAAGATATCACAGTTGATAATACAAAGACTTATGTAATAATTTAACGCAAAAACTCGAACAAGACACACACAAACATACACAAACAAACAAGCGCACGCACACACACACACACACACACATACACACACACACACATACACA
>NW_004797675.1:469028-471293 GCF_000002075.1 Aplysia californica
ATAGATAGATAGATAGATAGATAGATAGATAGATAGATAGATAGATAGATAGATAAATGGATGGATGGATGTGTGAATGGATGAATGGATGAATGAATCTGTGGAAGGATGGATTTGATGGGTGGATGAATGGAAGGATGGATGAATGAATGGATGTCTGGCTGGATGTCTGGCTGGATGGATGGATGGATGGATGGATGGATCAACAATACTTCTAACAACGTTATAACTGTCCTTTTAATTAACTTCAACGCCAAGATTCAAGGCAACACCAACTGCAGCGGTTCTAATGGGTTTTCCACCTACTCACTTTAAAAGAGAAATTCAATTTAACAGTAACTACTTCCAGTTTATATTGCAGCTTTTGATGCGTCTTCGGGCAAGAAGGGGAAAAGAAATGTCCCTGGAAATCTGTCCCTCTGCCTTGTACTTTTTCCGGTTAGTTTCACTCGTTTCACGGGTATTCGAATTCGGCATCATTCTTGCTATAAAGACTCCTTCTCATAACCTTCACAATCTTTTAGCCCCCCGACCTCTGCCGCAGGCTCATCATGATGCCTGCTGGAGAGCGTGAGGAATAGAGAGTGAGTGAGAGAGAGAGAGAGAGAGAGAGAGAGAGAGAGAGAGAGAGAGAGAACGACAGGGGAGAAAGGGACGGGTTTACTTGCATACACATAAGCATATTATTACACTGACAGAATCCTACATTCATACACAGACTAACATATGCACAAACGTGAAAAGATGAAGCAGGGTAACACACAGTGAAATTTAACACACGGCTAAATTCAACCACAAAGAGGCTTTCCATTTGTGGAAAGAACAAAAGTAAGTTCCTTACAAATCGAGCAAATGAATCCCTTAAATGGGATTTACATCCTCTTTAGAATTGAAAACAATCATTGTACAAACACACCACTATAATATTACTGTGGATTATCATTTGCGACCCATAATACAGTGTATACATGCATTCTTGAAATAAAAAAGGAACGACTATGTTTTTTTTCTACAGGAAGTAATGAGACCATTCGTTATATTGTTTTCGTTTCTCTGTGTCGATTTTATAATGCCGCCGAGGTCTTACAGAAAAAGAAACAATGTTCGCTAATGGAAAAATTGATTAACTACTATTATTATTATTATTATTATTATTATTATTATTATTATTATTATTATTACTGTGGGCTGAGCTTGTAGTTTACTGGATTCGTTTCAATGAGAACTTCGGAGCAATTCCACTTCCACTACTAAAATAACCTGTGTGTTTGTTTGTTTAGCTCTGAATACCTTCTCTGTAATCGGGTCCATTTATTATAATATGTTTTCCTATATCGGATTTCGTAGGCGGGAGTGGAACGGTAGTAGGCAATCCGACATAGTAGTGTAGTAATGTCGTTTTAGAGACTTTCGTCCTGGATGATGATTGTTTTGGTGATGGGGGTTTTTTTTTGTATGGTTTGTGACTAAAGGAGAGTAGACAAACAGGAATAAAGACATCAGGCATGCAAACTTAGGCTAATTCAAAACATGTCAGGGAAAGGGGGGAGAGGGTTGTTCAAAGTGGTCGGTGAGATAGAATAGAAAGGGAGGACAGAGGGTGCGGGGAGATAGTGCTCTAGGGTGTTTTTTTTAAGGTGTTTTTATTTTCTGCTTTAATGTACGTGTTTTTCTTGTGCCAACATCGATACGATTTAGACCATTTAGGAGGCGGGGAATAGACCCTGCAGGGCCAACCAGGACTCACAGGAAAATGAAGTCCCAGCAGAAAGACTGAAATACATGTATGAGATTTTTTTAAATATCTCAACACAAGACTCGAACTCTGGTCTCCTATCTTGCGTGCGACAGCGAAGCTCTTAACTACAACTCCACAGGCGCTGCTAGCTAAAGTGTTTTAACGCTTTGAAATATCATTTTGTCTAAGAGCTATGGGGATGTTGCTGGCAACACTCGGGCGGCATGTGTCTCGTGGGAAACGCATGTGGTGAAAGGGCATTCGTGAAGAATGGGAGGCTTTCACGAGCAACAGCAACAAGTGAGTCTCTCTCTTCTTATTTCACTTTTTTTTTAAATTCTGCTTCATTCTGAGAATGCTCCTGTACCTTTATAACGGCACTTGCTTAAAAACTCTCTATTCCTCTCTCTGTCTCTGTCTCTGTCTCTGTCTGTCTGTTTATCTCTCTCTCTCTGTCTCTGTCTCTGTCTCTCTCTCGTGTCTCTCTGTCTCTCTCTCTCTCTCTGTCTCTCTCTCTCATATATATA
>NW_004797675.1:476822-480552 GCF_000002075.1 Aplysia californica
TATTAGTATTAGTATTATTATTATTATTATGTTTACAACTATTATTACCATTATTATTATTATAGAGGCAAACTGAACTAGCTGCTTGCTACAGACAGAGATCGATGTCTTTCACATACTCCGTCTGGACAGATTGCCCGGTCCCATTTACAGCTTTGTGAACGGAGGAACCTCAGGATGAATGACTTCAATGTGTGCACAACGTCCAACTTAGTCAAGCCGGAAAGCGACTTCAATACGTTTTCCTTACTTTTTTTAAAAAGCAAGAAGAAAACTCAAATAGTAGAAAGATGTGTAGTGGAGGAAACGGTTTGAGTACGATTATTTTCTGTATTGTGATATAATATTTGATGTTTTCTTTCTTTTTTTGGGGGGGGGAGGGGGGCTGAGGGAATGGGGGTTTCAATTTGAGATACTATGATCCCAATTAATATCATACAATTCTACCCCTGTTTGAGATAGTACAAATATTACAGTGAAGGTACAAGTAGGGACATATTATGTGGACATAAGGAATTTGTCTTTCTGACGTCTTTCTTAAGGTAACTGTACACACTTCTTAGAAAATTTTAAGAGTGTGATTCGATTTACCTGCGAACAAATGAGTGGTCAAGAAAACGGTAATGTGTAAAGACAGTGGAAATCATGGCGTGTAATTAGTCATAGAAAGATAACTTAACGTGGGAAGATCAGATCTCTCGGATAGGTGCAGCGTCATGATTACGGGCAGGTAAGCAGTTTCTCAGGTAGGACTGCTGGCTAAAAGTAAACAAAAAATATTGATGAAGAAACCAGAGTGGCATATGCCTTATGAAAATAAGAAAATTAATTTTTTTAAAGAAAGTATTCATGCACAGTAATAGCGTCACCTGGGTGAGGGGGTGTTGGTTGTTGGTTTGTTGTTGTTGTTGTTATTTTTTGTGTTTTTTGTTTTGGTTTGGTTTGTTTTGTTTGGGTTCGTTGTTTGTTTGTTTGTTCGTTTGGTTTTTGTTTTTTGTTGTTGTTGTGGGTTGGGGTTGTTTGTTGTTGTTTTTTTGGGGGGGGGGGTTTATCCAGTACTGAACACTACACTTTCCTACACTAAATCGAAACTTTACACCGACGTAAATTCGTACAAAGAGGAATTCAGACGAAAACCATGCAGACAGGTTTTGAGTTTTCCTAAGTAAAGAGATCTACAATAAAAAGATTTGCAGACTTAAGGTGATAAAATATGACTCAACGTTAATGTCTTTGACAAACAAAGAGAGTGAAAGATTTTTTAGAATATTATAGTAAACTATACAAAATTCCAGGCCTGAGACAACGAGACAATAAGAAAAGATTTTAAATAAACAAAATCGAAAGCGGATAATAAGCACAACAAAGAACAATCCCAGATCAAAGTTGCGTAACTAAAAAATCAATTCAGCAGATAAGAAAGAAAATATTGACGTCCATGTAAAAAAAAAAAGGAAAATCTCTTTTACACTAACGCATCAAGGGCCAGATCAGATGTAATCAGATTTCCCATTCTTTCATCAATACATCATTATTGTTCTTTCTCTTGTAATTGAATGGAAAGGTTAATGAAAAGACTCTGAGACATGTGCGAGATAAAGGAAAATGTTCTTGGGTTTGTTAATGCGTGGTTGGGATTTTCGAGACGGACTTTCTTTTCTTATTTTTTTCAGAATTTGTGGTTGTTGCCTTATGTTGCTGTTGTGGTGGTGGCTATGGTGGTGTTCTCGATCTTTTTTGTTTGTCGTTGTAGTTGTTGGTGCTGGTGGTGTTATAATTGTTTTTGTTCTTGTTGTTTTCGTTGTTGTCATTGTTGTACTTTTGTTATAGTTGTTATAGCTTTTTTGTTGATGTTGTTTTCTATTGAGGAAAAGGGAGGGGGGGGGAGAGCAGTCAACTTCAACTATTTTTCTGAATGTTCTTGCCTAATACAACGGACACATGGTTAGCTTAAATGTGTACTGATTTCTGTGTATATGCACGAGAGACATGGAGGAGGAGGAGGAGGAGGAGGAAGAGAGAGAGAGAGAGAGCAAAGGGGAAGGGGTTCAGGATGGTAGACAGGAAGTGGCTCAAGGCACATATCTCTGGAATGATGACAGACCAAGCTGAGGTCAAAAGTCAAAGGTCATTTACCAGTACTCCACAGTGTAGGGTGAGCATCTCACGGGGTATAAACGGGAGCAGCGTCTAGTGATTTTTAAAAGCGCTGTTGTGTCTGGGGCTCTTTCTTGAATAATGGTGATGATGGGAGTAGGGGGAGGGGGGAGGGAGAGAGATGTTCAGGAGTGTGTAGAGATATCCTGTAAAGTCAAATGTATTGCTGGAACTTATAATGGATTGGGATTTTCTTCTTCAGAAATCTCTTCCTTAGCCGGATATTAAATGGGAGCCAGCCAGAGCAATCACACTAAAATTTCTTTCGGATGAGGCCGATTTATCCCACGGGAGCGGAGTGTAAGGGAGACAGAAGAACGAACAGTATGAAGAAAAGGGAGTCTGATGTGGAGTGAGGGTGGAGGGGCGGGGATGGGGAACGGGGAGACGTATGGAATGAATAAAAGATAATGCTGACTGATTGAGAGATGGATCGTTAAAGACGCTGCATGCTGCGAGAGGCGAGAATGACAATAAAAATTTATGGGAAGCGGGCCCATGTCACAACAGTTTTACATTTCTCACATCGACACCGAGCGACAAACACGCGTTCAGTTGGTAGAAGACTTCAAGACAAAGGGAAACGAATATCAGAAAATGATTTTAAAAGTGTGTATGGGGAGGGGGAGAGTTTTAATATTGAAATGCTTATTCTTAGTCGTACTTCCCGGCCTGACTAAAGGCATTAACGACGTAAGAATAATATTTAGCACCCTCTGTAAGACAATTCTTCTCGATGTGTGATCTCTATCTCTCAATGGATATAGAGGGTTGCAGCCTGTTAAACATATGTCTGCATGCTATGTTTGACGCCCTTACACCGGGGCCGGGAATGGCCATTTAAGAGGTTAAGCCTCCGATGCTATCCTCAATATCTGAGTTTTAGTGAAGTTTCAGTAAGACTTTTATGACACTTACAAAGCAAAAATAGGTCATATTATTATTTTAAGCACCTAAGATTAGAGGTATTACTAGAGATTAAGACACAAAGGAAAAGAAGTCATGTAAAGAAGATAGATGTTTGATACGGGAAAATGAACAAACCTCAAGAGAGCACCCGCCAACCATCCAGCTCCACCTCCAATAGAACACAGAGACGAGGGGATTGAGAGCCTTGAAAACTCACCGGACAATACAAGCACAAAAAATACATCCAAGTAACTGAGCTTAATCATCATCGTCGGCAGCAGCAACTGCTGCATCGTAATAATCATAATAATAGTAACAATTGCAATGATTATGATAGTAATAATATTAATTATCATTATTATGATAGTCGTAATAATAATAACAACTATAGTTGCAGTTATATTGTGCATGTCCACGCTGTAAGGTATGCTCTACACTCTTCACCACTAATGATAATATTATATTTTCAACTATAATTGTTTTACAATTATCACTATTATGATATTTTCAACTATTATTATTATCCTTATTATTACAGCTGAGTATTATCATATTTTCAGCTATTATTATCATTATGTCGTCATTATTCCAGTTATTATTGTTCATATTATTAATAATAATATTATTATTGCTGTTATTGGGATTATGATTATTATTATTATTA
>NW_004797675.1:482577-490285 GCF_000002075.1 Aplysia californica
ATCATCATCATCATCATCATCATCATCATCATCATCATCATCATCATCATCATGACCTCATCGGTATCATTACCATCGTTTCCCCCAATCACACCCATTGATCAGGTTCCAAAACTCTGTACTTCTACTACAGAAAAAAAGACTAACAACTTCCCACTTGGTCTGTGACCCTGCCTAATTCACCTAAATCTGGGTAGTCATTACAAAGACTGGAAACCCATTTTTACACCCCTAAAAAATAAAGAAAGGAAAAAATATGACGAACAAAGTAGTGATCCAGTTTCCATCTCCACCCTGAGGCAACGTTTCATGAAGTATGCGGGAGGTATGGAGTTATCTAATTCGAGCTTTTAGAGAGGGGAGAAATGGTATCATTCAATAAAGATGAACCTCGTTACTGACGAAATCCATTGCTGTTTGTATAGAGAGAAAGAGGCGGGTATTGATGGCGCGTTTTTGTCCCTGAGTGGCATTGAGTATAATGACGATCGAACCGAAATGGAAGGACTGAAAATGATGAAGATTCTTATCGGTGAAAAGGGAACCTGGGTACGATACTACAGCATTTCTGAAGGGGCAAACGACACATTGAGTTTTACACGATTGGAACGAAATACAAGATCATCGTCGTCATATTAGACATATTTGTACAAATACCACAGCAATTTTTCAAGAGACAAACGGGACATTAAGATTTACAAGATTATAGCAAGTTACATGACGATAGTCGTCATATTAGACAATACGTAAATTTGTACGAATAGCAAAACGTGGAGAGATGTATATGATAGGAACTGGACATGCACTCTACATTTCCCATTAGCAGAAGTAGAAAAATCTCTATGAATTCGTAAATATTATACATCTCCTAGACACTGAAGTTGTAGGATGACATGGAGGGACAACTGAAGTAATTTGTTGTCAAGGGCCCATTAAAAGAACTTTAAAGGCCTCAAAACTGAAGACCTATTAAATTACTTTAAACTGCTTATTAACAAAAAAGAGGGAGAAGAGAGAGAGGGTGTGCAGAGTGAAACAAAGAGGGGAGGGTTTAGAAGTGTTGTGGATTCTCTTGCACAATGCTCCTCCTCGACAATACAACTTCGCAGAAAGCAAAGGACACGGCTCCATGCATAAAAGTGCAAGGGGTCTAAATTTTGTTTCATCCAACCAGCAGTCCTGATTGAACTTCCGGATGTTTCTCACCCCGAAAGATAAGATTGTTGAATGAAAGTTTGAACACAATCAGGATCTAGCACAAGCTGTTAATTCAGAGCTGCAAAGTAGTAATGAAAACTGGCTATTGATGTACTTTCTAAAAGTGGCTTTGGAGTCTGATATCTTCTACAAATAGTAGAATGTTTCAGGGGAGTGTGAATATTTCAGACCCATAGCTTCAATATTTTTTGGGATACTTCATAACTTCCACTATTTTTTGATCTACCATAGTACAATCCAAGAGCTATGTGTGGGAAACAACGGTTAAAGTACTTGGACCTTTAGAATCTACCAAAGCAATGCCTTATGATCCAGTTTGACCCCGGGCTCCCTTAGGTATTCTTATCTACCTTCATTGATTATTTACTCATTTAAAAATTACGCTAAATTATTTCGCAGATATATCCATCGCAGTTTTTTCACGAGCCTATTATGTTGACTAAAATCACGTTTTGTCATCTCTTCAGGGAGCCACAGCTCGTCTGTGGTCATGCTTTCAAACTTACAGTACCCCTAGAGCGCTCTGGTTTGGATTCAATTTTATACATCCTTCCAGTAACATGAAGTGTAACCTCGCCCTAGAAAGAAAATATGCTGTTTCATCGTGTATGAAACGAATGTTCTGAGACGGTTACGTAATATCTGAATTTAGAAGGAACTGCCATATCGGTGCTTTGAAGGTACTGCTAAGTCAGCGCAACTGACTTTCGTGTTTGCGTTGTACTGGTCTAAGTTACATGATCTGTGATGAGGTGGCAAATTGACAAAAAGACTCAAGCATGCCAGAAATGTCTGTTTAGCGAGTCTCAGAAAGAGTGGAATTCATTGTTGGTGCTTCTCTCTGCGTCCTGCGCTTGTGCCTTCTCTGCTAAGTTTGTTTGTTAAAAATAGTCTCGACCTCCCTCTTGCATTGGCTGCCCTCTTCTACAGCATGTTTCAGATTCTTTAATCTCGTATTTTTTTTAGTGAAGAGAGGTGCATCGACACTACAACAGTCAATTATTCCCGAGAAAAGGCGACACAAACAGAAAGAAACAATAGAAGGGAAGAGATGATATAGGACTCACCAGTGACTCTTGCAAATACCTACAAAAATATTGGTTTGTGTGAGATCTTTTTAACTTACTAACCTGTGGTATAGCTTCTATATGACTCACCCTACCCCCATAAAATCATTTATTTGTTATCTCTATGGTGTATTGAACCAGCATAAATTAAAGACATCTTTGTAAAACTAACTTTGTCTTATTGACTCTTTTGTCAGTTGATGATGGAAAAACTGCTGCTATCGTTGTATAAAAGGCGGCAGTGATGAATAGGATGTTGCTGTAACTAGAACATGCTAAAGGCCTCACGTTGCCTAGGGGTACTGTATGTGCCTCTTATTCAACAGGTCCCGGGTTCGCAATCTAACAGCGACGGAAAATTTTCTTCTCTAAAATGTCTACTTCCACCTCCTTTCCTGCTCTCTAGTTATGTTCTGTCTTCTACTTTCATCTCCACTTTCTGCCCCCTCCCCTTTCCCCCCATCCTCTGGGGTCCTGATCTTTTTACTACTATTGCTGGCTCCTCCTGTCTTTCCGCCACACCCCTGATCATAAGGTAGGTAAGATCGAATGCCTAGCCATCTCAGATAAGGGTGGCAAAAAAAGCAGAGCAAGTTGCGCCCAAAAATTCCTTGGTGGTCCCAAAATCGATGAATAAGCTCCTGTCGGCCACCCGGGCACAATTCAAAATTAATTTATACCAAACTGAAAATGATTAATAGGCATTCCACGCGTTTATGTGACCTCATACTGCTGCAAGCGCCTAAAACACTTACCAAAACAAAACAGAACATGCTTCTGTCTTTTTATTTTTGTTTCATTTACACAGTTTTTAATATTGGTCCCTCACTGTGCTTGTGAAAGAACGCAGCCCTATAAACATAATCTATTTTTAAGCTCTTGTATAATTTTTATAAGTGTGTTCACTTACATTTTATGGAGTACGAGCTCGGCTTAAAGTTTTTTTAAATTCCAAGTTCTCCAGAACTCACCTCTCCGTTTGAACTCTGTTCCTTTTCCATCTAATTTTGTTCCGTTTTCCTCTTTCCGTTTTGCACGCCAGTCCTTCTCCCATTCCTTAGAACCCTGTCCATCTAGTTCTACCCTCCCAGCCCCTCCAGCAGTAGCATCCCCGCCTAGTGCCAACACCACAGGCACATTTCGCTGCCGGCAAAGGGGAAGTAATCCGCCTTCTTAAAGTAAAAATCAATCTTGCAAACACAGCGTCTTGACCTGAACTTTAAAAATCATTACCCCAGTCCAGAAGCTTTGTGTTAACCATTCAATATTGGATTCCCCTCCCGTTTTCTTCATTCAGTTTGCCACTTTGGTGGGTATCTCTTTTCGGCTTTTACGTTGTCCAGACCTTGACTCCTATAGAGAATTGAGTAAATCCGGGTTCACGATCTATAATTAACGTTGGGGATTCGTTTACTTCTTCTATCGAGAGTCTGAAGTGTCAAGAGCTCTCCGGGGGATAACGAAGACTTGAGAACCTCTCAAAGACCATTACCTTGGGAGAGGAACCATCTAACACAAAATATCTTTGGGACACGAAGACTCGACTGGTGAAAACTCTAACTGAATTACTGAAATCACGACAGAACGGACCTGTCTGGCTGTCTTCGATGTCTATGGGGACCGTTGATACCAGTAGTTACGAGAACTAAAATGTAAACGTCATGAAGTGGGACACACGTGTCTATTGTACCTGACAATGAAAAATGATTTTGATTCTGGATAGAATTTTGGACCAGTTATGTCTTATGGTAAACAACACGTGAAAAATATGTTTTGTGAGCTAATGTTCGTTTCCAGGGGAAAAGAGGATCGAACAGTCGAAAACTTTGGAAAGGAAATGTTCTTTTATTCATTTGAAACGCAACTACTTTTCGCCGTCGTCTTCTTACCAGATACCAGAACTTATTATAGTGAGGAACACGAAGAAAGGAACGATAGAAATGAAGACATGTGATCGTGGTATGATATAGCTTTAGTACCCGTTAAAATTAAATGAAATTAGTTCAAAAGTATGACCTGAGATTGCTACATTCATCTACAATCATTCAGAATGAAGTGAGTAGCGATCCTTGAAGACTCTGCCAGTAATCTATGAGCATAAAAATCCCCTGAAAGGATTTGAAGGAGAGCTGTCCATACCACAGTCCAGGATGGTACCAACTGAGCCATCAATAGTATAGCTGCAATCATAGTGAGTGAAAGTGAGTGATAAGAAACTAGCTAGAGAGGATTACACTCTTTCAGAACGGAAGGAAATTATTTTTTTTTTAAACTAGGGGTATCCAATTCCAACAAAGAACGCGTTTATGGTTTATACCCTGCCATTACCTTCTAGGTACTGAGCTTAAAGCTTTTGTCGAGCCTCTGTTGTTACAAGTCGCCAGTTTTTAAAGAAAAATAATAATAGATTTGTAATCAACCACCATGGCTGGGCCATGTATCATTTGGTCAAAATATTCCCTAAACGTCTCAGATTGCATAACTTAGGTTCCCATTCCTGTGTTAGAATCTAACCAGGGGAAAATTGCCAAACGTTAGTTTAATTCCAGATCCATGGTCTGATCTGTTGAACTTTTCTGATGTCCTTTTGTAACATGAGCTTTACAAAACACAATCGACTTTTTAGAGTCCAGGGCAGTGTGTGAATAGTAGGATCCACAGAAAATATCACTTCAGAGATAACAAAATTCCTCACCCATCATCTACCCTCCCCTTCCACTCCTTGGGGTTCTACTGTATGTGAATAAGTTTTTCGACTAAAGGAGGTTTGGCATTCGAGTTTTTAGATGGTTTCTATTTGGTCTCATTTTTTTTTAAATACTTAAACTATCCTTTGTGACAGATTCCCTTTTAGAAAACCATTTGCTCCACTTTGAAAAGAAAGCTTTGTGTTGATTTAAAGTTCAATGCAAAGAAAAAGAATCGAAAATGGTGAACAAAAATGTAAAACGCTTCGAGGAAAAGGCATATGTGGCGAAAACTCTTCACGAGAAGGTGGAGATGAATAGCGTTTTACATTTCAGGTAATGAATATGGTAATGAGAATTTGGCCATGGTCTTCAGTGGAGATTACAAGAATGTTTTAATAGGAACGTTTACAGGACATTACATAAACGAATGGGAACAAAGGAGGAATATATATAGTGCTTGAAAAGGGGGGGGGGGGTATATGAAAGGAATACGGCATGAAGCGTGGAAAAGCGGGAGAGAGTGGGTGTGAGACAAAGAAAAAAAGAAAAAAAGAGAGAGAAAAAAAGAGAGTGATAGATGGAGGGAGGAAGGGAGGGAGAGAGAGGGAGAGAGGCGGGGTGGGGCGTACTAGATGACGGATGTAGACGCCAAAAGGCTGAGAGACTGAGTCAAAGAACTAAAAGAAAAGAAAGATAAACGGGATGAGAGAGACGTACTCACTCAGAGAACACACGAGCGCGCGCACTCACACACACACATACAGAGAGAGAGAGAGAGAGAGAGAGAGAGAGAGAGAGAGAGAGAGAGACAGACAGACAGACAGACAGACAGACAGACAGACAGACAAAGAGACAGAGAGACAGCGGGACAGAGACAGAGACACATACAGAGAGAGGGGAAAGACGGCGGGGTGGGCAGAGAAACAAGACAGGAGACTGCATCAATAGTCATCCCAGGACCTCGTCATTATTTTACTTCGGCTCAGCATATCCTCTTGTCACTCCAGTCTGAAGAGGTTACTAGAGGAGAGAAGAGGCTGGGCTGAGGGGATAAGGGGAGTAGTTGGGGGGGGCAAATGGTATGTTGTGTCTTTTTGTATAAAAACATTATGTCCATAAAGCTAAAAAATGTTGAGCATGGCGAGGGTTTGTTTCAAGTTTTCGTATTCCTTTGCTCTGACTGCGTAGGTCAGTTGAACAATCTGTAACCTTTATGTGCAAAGAAAACTTTGACCTTCTCCAAGTCTGACATCAGATTCATTCATTGAAGTTTTTTGGAGTTACTTTGAACAAGTGAACTTGCAGCATTTTGTCACCGCTCTTCTGACGAAACAGTACACACGAGCAAGTAGTCTATTTTACGCTTTGGGGATTCCCATTTGGTTTTATCCGTGCAGCTTTGGACGTATACGGATCAGCAGACGGACAATTTTATAGTGGCATTGGAAAGCAATATTTGGTCAATTTCTATCGAAACTTAGAATTTTATAAATTGTATAAAGGCTCTTCAAAAATCAAGAAAATTCGGCTACGTTATGTACTTGTGAATATTGAATAATGCCTTCATTTAAGTTTTAAGGTTTGAAAAATGTGTAGTTTCTTCCAAAACGTGACTCAAATGTCGTCGCAGCCTGAAATATACAAGCTGCCGTGTTCCTTTGGCACGACAATCTAGAGCTTAGGCCATCGTGTATTGCTTTCGACTGCCACAACAGTTTGTCATTTCTTTTAAACAATTAAACTAAAAGTTTTTAAAGTAATAATAAATTCCACTTACTTGATCCCTTGGGAAATTAGTTTTACGATGGCCTATATAAATACACAATACAATTATAATAATATGGATGAATAATGCACAGTATCACAAATAATTGAGATTATCCACATAATATCATAGCTGGTCGCCACTGTGCAGCGCCATGTTTTTTGCGCTTGGATTATCGTGTGTTAATCAAGGATATTTCCCACTAACCACCATCTCCACCTCCCCCTTCCAGAATCCCCACACCCGCCCCAATGTGTCAGACCCACACGTGACTTGCATTTAACGGTGCCGCTTTTAACCAAAACTGAAGACGAACGCTTGAAAACTGGAATTGGAAAGCAATAGTTCACTTCACAATTTATACATAGCGATCGATAGACCAACTAGATTATTATTAATTCTTAAGATCAAAGAACAAAATCATGTAAATCCGGCTCTGTTGTGCTCTTAGAATTAATGTTGAATACTGCCTTTGATTGAATTTCGGGGGCTGAAAAGTGAGTGGTTTCTTCTAAAGAGCGAGGAAAAAAAGTCTTTGCCACCAGAATTACATTGTAAAAAACAATAGGCCTCGATACGCTATACCTACACTACAGTTGGGAAATCCAGGGACCTAGGGAGGTTTCAGTAAATCTAGATTAGTGAAATACCTGGAATAATTGGAAGTTTCATCTCTGTATCACGAAATGTCAGCATACAAATGTGCACAAAACCAGTCAGATACGAAAATCCTTCTCAATCAATGCCTTTGAACTGGACCTCTCCAAGATTTCCCGCAAATTTGCTTTCAATTGCGTACTTTCTAAAAACTACTATTAATCCAATTTGGCCCACCCACTTATAACATTTTAAACACTTTGATTGGCTCAAATGTATTTTCTTAACTCAAACGAATATAATATTACTGTCTGTGTGTCTTTCTAGTCTTCTTTGTCATGTGTGTGAATGTGTATGTCTGTGTGCATGTG
>NW_004797675.1:490385-493584 GCF_000002075.1 Aplysia californica
TAAATCTCAAAGTCAAAGTGTGAGAGCAGGGGGGAGAGACAGACAGACAGACAGACAGACAGACAGACAGACAGACAGACAGACAGACAGACAGACAGACAAAGAGACAGAGAGACAGCGGGACAGAGACAGAGACACATACAGAGAGAGGGGAAAGACGGCGGGGTGGGCAGAGAAACAAGACAGGAGACTGCATCAATAGTCATCCCAGGACCTCGTCATTATTTTACTTCGGCTCAGCATATCCTCTTGTCACTCCAGTCTGAAGAGGTTACTAGAGGAGAGAAGAGGCTGGGCTGAGGGGATAAGGGGAGTAGTTGGGGGGGGCAAATGGTATGTTGTGTCTTTTTGTATAAAAACATTATGTCCATAAAGCTAAAAAATGTTGAGCATGGCGAGGGTTTGTTTCAAGTTTTCGTATTCCTTTGCTCTGACTGCGTAGGTCAGTTGAACAATCTGTAACCTTTATGTGCAAAGAAAACTTTGACCTTCTCCAAGTCTGACATCAGATTCATTCATTGAAGTTTTTTGGAGTTACTTTGAACAAGTGAACTTGCAGCATTTTGTCACCGCTCTTCTGACGAAACAGTACACACGAGCAAGTAGTCTATTTTACGCTTTGGGGATTCCCATTTGGTTTTATCCGTGCAGCTTTGGACGTATACGGATCAGCAGACGGACAATTTTATAGTGGCATTGGAAAGCAATATTTGGTCAATTTCTATCGAAACTTAGAATTTTATAAATTGTATAAAGGCTCTTCAAAAATCAAGAAAATTCGGCTACGTTATGTACTTGTGAATATTGAATAATGCCTTCATTTAAGTTTTAAGGTTTGAAAAATGTGTAGTTTCTTCCAAAACGTGACTCAAATGTCGTCGCAGCCTGAAATATACAAGCTGCCGTGTTCCTTTGGCACGACAATCTAGAGCTTAGGCCATCGTGTATTGCTTTCGACTGCCACAACAGTTTGTCATTTCTTTTAAACAATTAAACTAAAAGTTTTTAAAGTAATAATAAATTCCACTTACTTGATCCCTTGGGAAATTAGTTTTACGATGGCCTATATAAATACACAATACAATAATAATAATATTGATGAATAATGCACAGTATCACAAATAATTGAGATTATCCACATAATATCATAGCTGGTCGCCACTGTGCAGCGCCATGTTTTTTGCGCTTGGATTATCGTGTGTTAATCAAGGATATTTCCCACTAACCACCATCTCCACCTCCCCCTTCCAGAATCCCCACACCCGCCCCAATGTGTCAGACCCACACGTGACTTGCATTTAACGGTGCCGCTTTTAACCAAAACTGAAGACGAACGCTTGAAAACTGGAATTGGAAAGCAATAGTTCACTTCACAATTTATACATAGCGATCGATAGACCAACTAGATTATTATTAATTCTTAAGATCAAAGAACAAAATCATGTAAATCCGGCTCTGTTGTGCTCTTAGAATTAATGTTGAATACTGCCTTTGATTGAATTTCGGGGGCTGAAAAGTGAGTGGTTTCTTCTAAAGAGCGAGGAAAAAAAGTCTTTGCCACCAGAATTACATTGTAAAAAACAATAGGCCTCGATACGCTATACCTACACTACAGTTGGGAAATCCAGGGACCTAGGGAGGTTTCAGTAAATCTAGATTAGTGAAATACCTGGAATAATTGGAAGTTTCATCTCTGTATCACGAAATGTCAGCATACAAATGTGCACAAAACCAGTCAGATACGAAAATCCTTCTCAATCAATGCCTTTGAACTGGACCTCTCCAAGATTTCCCGCAAATTTGCTTTCAATTGCGTACTTTCTAAAAACTACTATTAATCCAATTTGGCCCACCCACTTATAACATTTTAAACACTTTGATTGGCTCAAATGTATTTTCTTAACTCAAACGAATATAATATTACTGTCTGTGTGTCTTTCTAGTCTTCTTTGTCATGTGTGTGAATGTGTATGTCTGTGTGCATGTGTATGCGTGCATGTGTGGGTGCGTGTGTGTGTGTATGTGTGTGTGTGTGTGTGTGTGTGTGTGTGTATGTGTGCGTGTGTATTGTGGAGTACAGGCAGCTCTAAGCCATCATGCTTTCCTCTCGTCGTTTCCAATCCTATAATATTATTATGTCGTGCCTATTTTTCTCCCTGCTTACCGAGGCCACACAATTACGTCCCAGATTTATCAACAAGGCTGATGAAGCTTGTTCACATTTAAAGAGAAGATAATTATATCTGCAAATCAGCACAGCGTTTTCTTCGTGGTTGCTTTTTTTAAATTGTAGATTCCCAGAGCAGCAGCGGTTGCAGCCTGATGAAAGATAATAACAGCTTGAACAACTTCATGTTTTCGATTTAAGCACGTTGAGCTTCTTTTGACATCATGGAAAAGCGAGACATAAATTTCTATTTACGTGCTTGCATACTGCAGCACAATAGAATCTTTTGAGAGACTAGAATTTCAAGACAAACATTTTTTTAACCTTCAGCCTTTCTCTCTCTCTCTCTCTCTCTCTCTCTCTCTCTCTCTCTCTCTCTCTCTCTCTCTCCCCTATTTTTTTTCCAAAATGACAACTAAACAATGTACCACCAAACTCTCGTTTCACAGGAACCATTTCAACAACAGCCTTGTTCCACCAGAAAGCAGATTAAAATTAGGTCTGCAGTGACAAACAAAACAAGCGAACGAGCAGCTCCAAATTAGAGCACCGCACCATGCAACCACCTGCCCACACGGGACCCGTCTTAATAATACAGTACTACAACCCTCCGATAATAGCAGTGAATTAGGATAATCCACTAGTCTCTAAATATAGTCACACCCGAGTGACTTCGGCTAGTCGACCCCCGCCCCCGTGAGTGGAAGGACCACAATATGTACCACCTACGGAACTGACTTTTTTAAGTTAGCGGAAGGGAAACTGCCACAACAGACTTTGTGGATCAATAGCGGACATACCTGGACTCAGCTGAACGATGTAAACGTAATACACTGCAGTACAGCTGTCTTTTAATGGTCTCTGGCAAATGTTATAGGGCCTACATAGTACATACCTCTCGACACGATGTCATTTTTGTAGGAGTCGGTCACTAGGTCTTCTATCATTATTATCATTATTATTATTATTATCATTATTATTATTATTATTATTATCATTATCATTATCATTATTTTTATTATTATTATTATT
>NW_004797675.1:493684-495478 GCF_000002075.1 Aplysia californica
AGAGAGAAAGAGAGAGAGAGGGGGGATAGAGACAGAGAGAGAGAGAGAGAGAGAGAGAGAGAGAGAGAGAGAGAGAGAGAGAGAGAGAGAGAGAGAGAGAGAGAGAGAGAACGTGTGTGAATACATTATATGTCAGAGTTGAGTGGATCTTTAAGTGCGTGTCTGCGCTGCGAGAGTGCAGTGCATGTTTGTGCGTCTCTCCGTCTGTCTGAGCTCATGGATTTGAAAGTAAGGGAGTGTGAGTGTTTGTGTGCGTGTTTGAATACGCGAAGTTACCTATTTGTGAGATCGTATTTGCTAGCATGCTTTGGTGTGAGTTTACCTTCACACAAGGTTAATGGTAGTGCCTCAATGTCAGAGGAAATAATGACACAGAGGAAAATATTGTAAGGGTCAACATACCCCAACCCCACAGACCCTCTGGCATTCTAGAAATTGACAGAGATATCGATTGTCTTTCTTCTTTAAAAAAAACACTCCTAAATACCCCCTCTATGAGAAATAAAGCACGACTGATTCAAAACAATATTTTAGTATACAATTGTTTTAGTGTGACTTTCATTTGGGTAGGGATTTCAAAATGAAGGCAGCAAGGTGTCGCACAATGGAAATCAGCAGCAAAGGGGCCACAACAGCGTTGGAAGCCACTAACTCTAAAATTCAACTTATCTAGTGAGCCTGTCTTGTCATTTGTTATTCCAGTAACCGATCCCAACAGATCTGAACCACTGGAGAAAATAACAGCACGTTATAGAACAAGTGGCTCCAGTAAGCACACAAGAAAGACTGCGTGACGAATGTCATGAAATAGTATAACAACACTCGGGTGCTGGTGGCTTCCCGTGAAAGGTTATCTGAGCTATAATGTTTCAATAGTTGGTGATGGTGACTGCATGCAATACAGTTATGAAAATTAATTTATTAAGGCAAGTTATATCTTCATCTTCTCTCAAAACGTTCTTGAGTTCAATGGGTAACTTCTAGTAAGATATCCTAGTTTTATTCGAATGAATTTGCCAATGTTGTGATTACGTAACTGATAGTGATTCTCAATACTGCTGTTTTTAATTGAATAGAATACTTTAAGAAAATGAGTTTTTCAAAGAATGCGAAAAAAACCCACTAATTCATTGATTTTTACCGCTGAGACGTAGTGTGTGGCCTTAACTTGGGAAACTTCCACACGGGAGCTCTAACGTTATGTGATTATCCGAGAAGACAAGATGCTTAATATTCTTAATCAGTTTTGTGAAATGTTTCATTCAATTGTTGAAAGCCGAATTCTCAGTTTTTCATTGTTGTAGAGTGTAGCATTTACTCGTAGAAACAGCAAATTTCTGAATGATGCTTGAAGACGAAATGTTAATTTTTGGCTTACATCAAGTCTACAAGGGGTCAAAATGTATGTGTGCTCATACTGACCAAACCTTTTTTTTTCCTAACGTTAAAAAGATAATATGAAGGTGGATGAAAAAATGTCACAATTGAGTTTCCGTAATTTTTTTCTTTCTGTTTCGGGAGGTTCGTTTTTTTTATTGTTGGTTCCGTACCTTGTTTCTATGGGTACCAGATGTTAGCTACGTGCATGCCATATCAAGCTTGTTAAACGTGCTATGATGGAAAATCACTTGAAAGTTGCTACTGACGCTCTGTAACTGCCGCTACTGAAGAAAGATGGAAATATGTCTCTAGAAACATGTTATGACGATGCTGATGATGATGATGCTGATGATGATGATGCTGATGATGATGATGATGATGATGATGATGATGATGATGATGATGATGATGATG
>NW_004797675.1:497110-499044 GCF_000002075.1 Aplysia californica
AGACAGACAGACAGACAGACAGACAGACAGACAGACAGACAGACAGACAGACAGAGACAGACAGACAGACAGACAAAATATTTCAGGAAGCGTTCTTGATAGTAAGCACGAAAAGATACAAACGAAGGTCTTGAACAAACTTTCATCCTGGATCATTTTTGTTTTGGGGGTTTTTTATGCTGCTATTTTTGTTGTTGTTCTTCTTGTTGTCGCTCTTGTTTTTTTTAATTTGTTTTCGCTGTTTGTTTGTTTTACTCAATCCCTAGAAAAGAAAGTTTTACGAGGGGTTCAACAATTCTTTGGTCTGTGTGTGAGGGAATCATGGTAGGGAAATGAAATTTTGCCAACCTTTAGACAATTTTTTTGGAACACACCAAGCAAAATTTCGAGAAAATCCGACGATAATAAGACACTAGTCAGTGTGTTCAATGACACCATGCACACAAAAAAATTGTTTTTCTTTACTGAAGCTGTACCATGGAGCCTATTGAATATCGCTCACTTATCAAGTTTTTACTCTTGCAAGGAAAATCCCCTTTGGACATTTTTTTAGGAAGTGCTCAATGTTTATGGTGACAAATGTCCTCGTTATAATACAGCGACATACTGGGTAAGAAAATCCAAATCGCATTCTTGCCGATGATGAATGAAGATCGTGAAGAGCGCCTATCCTTTGTGGTAACTGGAGAGAATCTATCCGTTTTGAAGAAACGGGTTCTACAAGGCCGACGTATAACTGTTAAACAGCTCTCAAGTGAAACGGGAATCAGTGTAGGGTCAATTGAAACTATTCTCCAGGACCATCTTAACATGACTAAGGTGTCTTCAAGGAGGGTACCTCGCCTTTTGACAAGTGAGCAAACGAAGCAGAGGGTTGACACCTGCAAAACGCTCCTTCGAATTGAGTCCAAGGACACACATTTCTATAAAAACATGGTGACTATGGATAAAACATGGATTTGTCATTCTGACCCAGAATAAAAATGTCCTCCATGCAATGTAAAACGCTTTCTTCTCCCTCACCAAAGAAGGCAACGGTAACACCGTCAAGTGGAAAGGCCATGCTGTCGTGTTTCTTGGATTGTGAAGGTATAATCTTGATTGACTACCTGGAAAATGGAAAAACAGTCACAGGAGACTACTACTCGGATTTGCTGATGCAATTGCGGTTTGAATTGGTGAGAAAAAGGTGTGAAAAACTCCGTTATGGGGGTCCTCCTACTGCACGACAACACCTTTGCGCACAGGGTACAACAAGCAATCCAGACAGCAGAACAGCGGGGCATTAAAATCTATCCACACCCAGATTATTCACCAGACCTAGACCCTTCTGACTTTTTTCTGTTTCCTAATCTTTAAAACATCACTCAAACATGACAACGAGTGTGCCATTGCAGCTTTTGAAGACTGGTTAGGGGCCCATTCTGGGTCATTTTTCTCTCAAGGACTTTTGAAGGTCAAAGAGAGGTGACAGAAATGTGTTACTCTGCATGGTGACTATACAGAGAAATAAAAGTTTGTGTGCCAAGTTACAAAGCTCTATCTTTATTCCTTCTCATTTAGACCAAAGACTTCTTGAACCCCCCTCGTACAAAGCTGAGCGCAAATGAATAGTAAGTCTGCCTGAGTGCAAAAGAAAACTTTTGTCTAAAAAAAAAAGACTCGAACATGGCGTGTAGTTGAGGTAGTAGTCTAGTAGAAGAACGAAGAGGTCTGAGCGACGAGAGGCAAGCTGTCAATGTATTCATCAAGCCCACCAGTGAGCGTAATTGGCTGAGGAAGCCGCTTTAATAATCCGCTGGCTACTGTGTCCAGTAATTTGGTGGACTGGCCCGTCTTTCTGTCTTCGCTTTCTGATTACTGCCTCGGGAGGGACGGGGAAAAGGTTACTTCTCTAGGCCGTGGGTATGTCCATGGGAACACATGATTACAGA
>NW_004797675.1:499622-523836 GCF_000002075.1 Aplysia californica
ATAGAGATGGAGAGAAGTCGCTGAGAAGATTCCAATAATACCTGACAAGAAATTAGAGAGGGGTGTGAGAAAATATGCAAGCGAAGACAAGTCACTGAAAGTGGTTTAATAAGAATAGGAACCTTAAAACCCAATATCAGTATATGGAGAGAGAGAGAGAGGGAGAGAGAGAGAGAGAGAGAGAGAGAGAGGGGGGGGAGATAGGGAGAGGGAGAGGGAGAAGGAGAGGGAGCGGGGGAAGAGGGGAGAGAAAGGGAGAGAGAGAGAGAGAGCGAGGGAGATAGAGAGAGAGGAAGAAAGAGATGGAGGAGACAGACAGACAGACAGACAGACAGACTTACTGAGAGACAGACAGACCAGCCGGATACACAGAGAAAGACAGAGAAAGAGAGATATGCGAAAGAAATACTAGAAGTTTTATTTAGTGGGGTTTTTTTTTGGGGGGGGGGTTATTACGATATACAAAGCATGCTGGCGTCTGTGATTTAAGTTTTGGACTGCTGAGTAGTTTTCTTTCGTGGCTCAGATTATTTTGTCTGTCACTGTCAGCTTGCAGCTTGGAAGCTGCATCCCGCTCAACGAGGGTTGACCCTGAAAGGAGTGGCCGAAACAGCCCGCTTCCTAATTTATCTAAAACTTGTTAAATAGAACGCACTACGTTTATATTCAGTCTATATTTTCAAAGTATATATCATTCCTGTCTAGGGGGGGGGGGGAGAGAAACATTTATTAAGAACAACATAATCATGCAACAAGTGATACATTACGGTATCAGAAACCGCAACAAATAAAAAAACTAAAGTAATTATTTATGCGTACTCTTTTTATTGCATGTTTCAGTAAGCGTTTTACAGCACTAGCAACACAATTATATGGTCATAAAAGTGCCGAAAACTAGAGGTGTTACAACAGAGTAACAAACATGAAAAAGAAGTAGGAGAGATTAAGACTATAGTTGTTTGATTGGAAATGTGAAGCAAACCACACCAGAACACCCGCCAACCACCCACTCTGTGTACTCAGTAGAACAACTCAGCTTCTCGAGCTTCAGAGAAAACACGCACCACTGCGTGGTTTGTCCATTTCTTCTGGGAGACAGTCGAGGCAACCTTTAGACAGACGTATTCTGGGGATATTGGGTGCAAGGCTAACGACGTGATAGTTAAATAAGAATTAACATAGTGTGGGAGTTTTAACAGTTATTGTAAGTGCTAAATAAAGTAAGACACTAGATGATTATGTATGCATCCGAGAAACGGTAATTTTACAAGCAAATTTACATTACCATTTACGTATGAACGTGAAAAGGCATAGTTATTGATAAAGTAAGCAAACAACCCGCTGGAAGGGGGGAGGGAGGTGAATGGAGAGGGAAGGGATATCTCTAGATTGGCATGAAGCTCTCAGTGGAGAATAGCGCCTCATTCTTTGTATGTTTCGACGCCGAAGAGGTCAGAGGGGGGTGAAGTATCTTATTTTTAGGGTGTTTTTTGTGAGTGTGCGTACGTGTATGTATGTGTGAGTGTATGAGTGTGTGTTTGTGTTAGTGTGTGTGTGTGTGTGTGTGTGTGTGTGTGTGTGTGTGTGTGTGTGTGTGTGTGTGTGTGTGTGTGTGTGTGCGTGTGTGTTAGGGGTGAGGGTTGTTTGTTTTCATGGATCCCTTTATATGTTGAGCGAGAAAGGCAGGATGTTGGGGGAGGAGGAGGAGGGAGGGGTAGTCGGTGGGCAAAAGGAAAGCAGAAAATCTTGGCATTGGGATATGTCAGTCTTTCCAACTACACAATTGACGCGTTCCAAAAGATTCACGTTAGAATGAAATAGACTACATAGTTCCCTTGATTACGTGTCTTCACGCAGTGACGACTACAGGCGCCAGTGTTATGAGCGCATGTCCTTCTTTTTTCTCATAATTTCTAGCCTTTAATGTGACGCTGTGTTTGAGCTTTTCCTTTTTAACAAGTAGTGCTTTTGAAAAGTAAAAGGGGTCGGGGTTGGAGTGTCTCTTATTTCAATTCTGTTTTCTGCCATCCCTTGTCCTTTCGTTTGCCCCCCCCCCCCCTAAAACACCGTATGCCCCTTTGACCTTTGACATTAACTAAAATACAACGAGAAAGGGGTTACGACATGTGCGTTTGTATCCCCACAGCTCAGAGTGAGACTCCGCCATACTTTACTTTTCTAAACAACGTATGCCGGAGTCTTACACTACGCAGTCGATTCGTACTTTATTACTTATCATACCCAAGCCCCTGATGCAAGCCTATTAGTTTGTTGTTTTTTTGTGGGGGGGGGGGGGTTAAAAATAACTTTTTTCGTAGTAATTTTAGTTCTCTAACATGAGAGGAAAGCAACTGATTCCTCCCTAAATATTCTCGTAATGAAGAATTTTGATTCAGCCTCTCATCTTCATCAATTTTAGAATTTGACTCCAATTACAGTCTTGCGTGGTGGGTTTAGCGGTGATTGCCAAGGCAACATTTCCACAACCTTGATTAGACTGGCTTGTCAGCTCATTAAGCAAAGTGAAATTTGCCACCTTCAGAAACTCGTGTTTCTTTAACTAGATATCGAAGAGCATCTCGCGGTAAAACAAGCTTGCCATTCTGCAGACCAGTCTAACAAAGTCAATACATAAATGAAACCTCATGGTGGTGGTGGGAGTGGAGGGAACTTTTGTCATATTGTCACTAAATGACAATTATCGTATATCGTTACTGTGTCTCTTTACTCAAACAAACCAAACAAAACTACATACATTTGCATAACGCATTATTCCCGTCAGTAGTATATCAATATATATGTTATTAATTTTCTTAGTATCTCAAATAATTACTTTGAATTCGGTCTGCACTTTTATCCCCATTTATACGAAATCGTGCCCTGCTTCTAGCTCTCCCTTGCTGTGTAAAGAAAAACAAATAAAAAGAAAATCTTCGCCTGTCTTCCTGCCCTGTCTATGTCTATCGATTCTACAATATATATTAGAAAGCGCTTCTCCCTCCTTGAAAGATTTCACATTATCCTCGAAAGATGTTATGTCGTTAAAGAAAGATGGACGTTAGATCAACAGAGCCCCCCGAATTGGAGATATGGGATGTTTCAGTTTTGACGTCGCAGGAATGTTTGTAAACGTATGTTTTGCTGAGGAAATAGGCAGTTCGGATCACTTGGAGTATGCACAGATAGCTCTGAATGTCTTTCTATAGATCAATACATATTGCTGAATGTGATTTCTGGGAGGGGGGTGGGTATGTATAGAGGTAAAGAAGATTGAGGGTGCAAAGATGTTTTAAGAGAAAGGCGTGTGTCAAGTGAACTTGATAAGAAACCTACAGGCATTGATAGCAGGCACGGTGAGCGTTCCGAAAGTTTTTGTTCTATCGCCTTCTCCTTTTTCTGACTTCCTTGCCAATCTCTAGAGCAGTCAGAGACTGGAGAATATTTAGCCCAAGGGGCAACAGATTCTCACGCATATAGTTTAGTTCCTTTCGAGAACAAATCTCCACTGTCCTATCAGGTGGCAAATTGCCGTTGTTTAAAGCACACGAGGCGTATTTTCTTCAGTTTAGGCAGAGACTGATTTATTATTTTGCAATAGGAATAAGTGCACTATTGCTTGATTGTCAACTCTCAGTGCGTACATTTTCTACAATATGTTTTAATATCTACACAGAATTTATTTCTATAGAACCTCAAGATTGCAACAAGTCATTCATTATTGCTGATCTGAAACATCAGTTACCTGAGAAAGGAATATGTGAGGCAGCGTGGTGGAATCAGGCTCTCGTCAAAACATGAAATCGAAGAAAACAGCAGTTTTCTCCCTGCTTAGCAATTTTTTGTCAAATTTTTGGTTTTTTGGCTCAACGCCTGTTATTTCCATTTACAAATACATTCCTTTGAGGAATTCACCGAAAACGTTAATTAAAGGAACAAAAATATAAATTTACAATTTCCATGGACTCTCCAGCTTTGGAATATACCAAGCTATGGCGGCCATTTTCTCGCTAATTTTACCTCTTAAACCAGGTGACCCCCACCTCCTTCAATCTAAAATATCTCCACTTCTATTGAAGATAGAAGGGTAATTTTTTCATTGAAAGCAAGACTAATGAACAAGCTTTAAGATAATACCAATAACTCAATATGCCCAAAAATTGACGAGAGCCTGATTCCACCACGCTGCCTCACATATGATACAGTCGTACTGGCAAAAAGGAACTAAAATCTCTTTAAAATTGTGAAAGAAGTCAAAGAAAATCACCAGTAAGGCAGACCTCGACATAAAAACTAAGAAAACAAAAACAATATTCATATCAAAATCAACTGGCAAATATTAGACATAAGCATATATGGAGAGAGAATCAAAAAAGAGCACCAAGTCAAAAACCTAGGAGCAACAATAACAGATTTTGGCATCAGTGAAAAATAAATAGATATAAGTACAGCAGGCAAAAACAGGATTCAGCCAAATGCCCAAACTATTTACATCAAGGTAATTATCTCTTCCTTTTTGTAAAACATTAGTGTAGCTCTGTCTTCGCCATTTTCCTCTTCGACGCTAAGACCTCGACTCTAACCAAAAAACAAAAAAAACAAAAATATCTGCGTTTGAGATGTGGTGCCTCCGCATTACGCCAAAATTAGTTGGAAAGCAAAAAATAAAGATAAACATTGAGGTGTGTCAGATTCTCCACATAAAACAAGCCCTGCTAAGCAAAATGAAAAGTAGAAAAATACAATACTTTGATTAAATAAATCGCCACCAGGCCATATGAAGGAAATACTCCACGGAAAGATGTGGGGAAAAGGGCTAAGGGAGTCAGCCTCTCAGCACAATATGATCCAGATAGCCAAGTATTTTACGCAGGCCAACTGTGCAGCGTTAAAATAAGAAAGTGTGCCTTCGAGTTGTTCACCATTATCCAAGAAGACTACATAGGTCCCATCTATCTTGAGATCGGGGAGAGGGTGGGAGGCAACAGAAAAGGCAATCTCAGTCATCGACAGGGCAAACCCAGTATCGAAAAATGTACACTGGAATCAGAGGTACACACATTACCCTCTCGCTCACTCGCGAACCCCTGAGTTCTACTCAGGAAGATGAATTGGCTGATAGAGCAAAATCAGGTGTGAAAACAGGCTATTGGAGGATACTGCTATTAAGTCCTTTTCCTATGCGTCATGTATGTGTTTGTCTTCGTTTTTTCATCTGAACTAGGTCACTGTTAATAGAGTTAGTGTTTCTACGTTCTGCTCTGCTGTCTTCACAAACGCAAATTAAACCTTTGTAGTCATAGATGTGCTTGCTTCAGCAGCCCTTTTTATCGATTGTTGAATGGTCTTTTAATTTTGCTAATGATAGCGATTGTCAGAGGCAGAGCCTTTAAGCCACTCGGAAAATTCAGAGATAATACCATTAAGCTGGATATTGCTTGGTCTTGTTTCAGCGTTCTGGGATTTGTCGCAGACCTTCGTCACGTCTTGTTACGTGCGTGTTACTCATGGGGTCTCTGTTTTAAAGCTACCACTAAGGCCGCATGATTCGTGTATTTTCCGTCATTGCTTTTGTTGTTCGTGAAAATGTATTTTTTTCTGTCAGCTGGATGACCAGGAGAAAATCATGACCTTCGACTTTAAAAAGGATAGAACATTAGACAGACTGCGGAAGAACATGACAAAAAGTAAAAAAGAAAATAGGCAAATGAGGTGACAGCAAACAAACTTACAGTCAGGTATGTAATCAGATAGATAGATAGAGAGGCAGACAGACAAGCAGACCCACTAGCAGAAAGACGAGCAAGCAGAGAAACGCCTAAGTTTATATAAGTAGGGACGAGAATACAGTGTGATAAGGGTGGGGGTGCAAAGGTAATGGTGAAGATTACGCAGTATTAAAACTCTAATCTAAATAGGCACTCATGATGTTCGAACTAGAGGCTCGTGGTATAAATAACAGAAATCTTTACGCATTCCTACAGACACTGAGAGTTATCCTGTACAGACAGTGGATATACTTTCTGATCACCAAACATTGATTTTGACACAGATCAATACACACCGGCAGTATTTAAATCAATCTCCTACGCTCCTTGTTTTTCGAGTAAATATGAACGGAGATTAGATCTCCATATTTGGGGTGGGAACACAACAGTCTCGATTTCTTTTGATACCCAGGGCAAGAAACAGGATAGAGAATCGCTGTATGAGAGCCGGTGAGGGGCCGTGAAAGATGCACATTGAAACAAGTGCTGGTGTCTGCTCCTAAGTGTTTGGATAAGAACTTCAAAAGTTCCTTCCTAAAGATTGTCTGGCGCCTCGTCCAGCTCTCTGCGTACTGCGTGTGTTCTGGTTGCTTGTGTAAGCGTGTTTTAGAAGTGAGCTCGTGTGTGTGTATGTGTATGTGTGTGCGTATTTGTGTGTTTGAGTGTGTGTGTGTGTGTGTGTGTGTGTGTGTGTGTGTGTGTGTGTGTATGTGTATGTGTGTGCGTATGTGTGTGTGCGTGTGCGTGTGTTTTAGTGCGTTTGTGTATGTGATCTGGATTTTTGCGTGAGTGTCCTAGTCACCCGTGCTTGGCTTGATAGTATACGTGCTCCCCACCCCTCAGCTGATTCTGTCAGTTTGTTGTTTGGTTCCCTTTCTGTACTGACGCTTGGATTTTCCATTTACGTGGCCAGTCGAATGTATTTCAACTAACGTGTTTAATATGTTCAATCCTACATTTCCTATAACATATTATGTCAATCTGTTCTCTATGAACTGATATTCGATCAACTAAAGTTCTAATTAAAATTTGAATTGATATTATCCCGGAAACAGCCCTAGTCTTCATGTACGGAACATAGCAATGTAAGGGACTTGCAATTCGTGTGACAAATTGAAGATGTTTCACTTTCAGCTTGTTGTTTCGACTTTTACCCGTAGAAATATGAAAAAAAAACCCATCAACATTGACGTCGGTGACGATATGTCATGTTTTATTATTGCACGTAGGGCACTATTCGTAAGCCGTAATATTGTATGTCTGTTGTGCTATGAGTAACGCAAAGATTGTTCAAAACGAAGCTGGACAAAACGTTTTCGTCACACTAGTGGTGACATCTACATTATGTTTTCCCGTAGAATACACAGAAAACTCTTTTAGGAGAGAGGACCATCTGTAGCATGCAATATTTTATTTTAAAAATAAATGAATGAATAAATCTTTTTTGTTTTCTAAAAAAAAAAAGATGAATTCCAGCCATGAAGCATTATTGATGAATACAAAGAAAAAAGAGCAATTGCTAGGTTCATCGAGCTGAGGATGTGTTCGAACGTTTTATAAAAAACTTCCCTATACCAGTTCCCCGCCCATTTCAATTTGGTTTTGCATAGTGTTGCTCACGGCAGCAAGGCAGAGCACGGTTCGAGGGCAGATCAAATAACAGGCAGGTTCCTTTTTAACTCAGTCTGTCTCAAATGAGTGAGGAGGAGGGTGGGGTCTTTTTTCATTATTTTGTTGTTGTTGTTGTTGTTGTTATTATTTTGTTTTTGTTTAGATAAGCTTTTGTCTTTCGTTTTTGTTTCTTTTTTCAGATATTGCTTTGCTTTGTTTTGTTTGTTTCTTTTTTGTCTTGTTGGTTACAGTTGGATTTTAGAACGGAGAGGGGGGGGGGGGGGGTGGGGGTCAGGGAGGGATTATATTTCAAGAACGTGTGAAACTATGGATTCAACTCAACCTATAGCTGTTACAATTATATAACTGACATGTTATACGGGGTGCCGACTACGGCTTGATCGGGGCTGATCACCCGACTCGATCGCATGAAACTGAAAACAAACACTTTGGGGTTTTTTTTAGGTGGTCGAGTCGGGCAATTGGCCCGATCGCCGATCCCATCCGAAGTGGGTACCCCATATTACATTGAGGGTTAGCAAAATACAAAACGTTTTGTGTTGCAGGTTAATGATAGTTGTACTGGTATTAAAATGTGGATACATTGGTCCCATATACCAGCCACTTTGTGGTCTCGGCTGGGATGCCTATTTGGTGCAATACTTGACAATCAGTGCAAATAGACAATGCCCATGTAAAGCGCGTTTTTGCAGTCTTTAAAAATACACACAAACGCGCGCGCGTGGGCACACACATACACACGCACATACACACACATTATGTATATATGATAGATATAAAGATAGATAGATAGATAGATAGATAGATAGATAGATAGATAGATAGATAGATAGATATCTCGTCGGCATGAAGTCGACGAATTCAAAGAGTCATTAGACACGTCAGAGTTTGCTTTATTCTAATGTGAGCTTATCATTGTATGGATGTGTATGAAAGAGGAAATGTGAATAGATATTTGTCAGTATATGTGGGTTTCTGTGTGTATGTGTGTTTGTATGAATGTTTGCATGTATTCGTGTGCGTATGAGGGAGAGAAAGGGAGGGAGGTAGAGAGAAAGAGAGAGAGAGAGAGAGAGAGAGAGAGAGAGTGAGAGAGAGAGAGAGAGGGGGGGGGAGAGGAAGGGAGAGGGGGATGTATATATATATATATATCTGAAAAAGAAATCATAGACATATTTCCGGTCAGAAACTATGTAAAATAACTAATAAGATTCTTCCTCTAAGACAAGATATAAAAAGTAATAGATTTGTAAAAACCCAAGAGGGGGTGGGGACGGGGGTCTTTTAAGTAATCAGACGGTGGTTATATTGATCTTAGCATTGCAGATAATCCGTAGGCTATGAGCTTAATTCGAGCCTCGACCAAGAAGGCGAACCTGGATCAATGCAAAAGACTGTGCATTTCTTCCTTGACGAAGGCTCCTCTCCCTTCTGTGTTGTGAAATTGTGAAATTATTAAAATTATCAATTAAATCATGTGGATATTCATTAAGTGTATATTTAAATGTATTTTATTTATATATTACACACACACACACACACACACACACACACACACACACACACACACACACACACACACACACACACACACACACACACACACACTAGCGAGCAAAAGAAACGTTATATCCTGTTTACCTTAGCAATAAAGATCATCTTCGTTTTCCCTTTTTAATAAAAGTGAAAAGAGATAGCCAGCGATGTAGATGGGGATTTGTTGCATTTACCAACAATAAAATCATCCACAGTACATCTGGAGCCTGCAGCAGGGCTACTTCAAGTATGCGAATGAAAATTGAAGCCATCACGAAAGCACTTGAATTGATGACCCTAGATCGCCCCCCACACAACCCATGCTGTTCTCATCACTGATTCCATGTGTACCCTCAGAAGGATCGAAAAAGGTTACCTGAGAGCAGAATGGATTAACTTATCGAAGCAATCCCTATACGATCGTTCACGTGGATTTTCTGCCCTGTCCATGCAGTCGTTGAGGGAAATAAAAAGGCCGACAGACTGGCTGGTGAGGCCACCTCATTTGACAGAACGGTTCAACCAGATAGGGTCGAGATCCTGAAATGTCTCTCTCGCCAGCTGATTGAGGAGGAAGATATGCACTGGTACAATCAGTGGAAAGACCCTCGGCGACATTGTGGAGAGAGCAACGGAGCATCAATTGATATGTCCGGCATTGTCCGGAATGCAGGGATGTTGCTTCCTGAAACAATGAACAATGAACAAAACGCGGGAATTTAAACACAAACTTTTTTCTAGCATTATGAAAGGATACGAGGGGCCTCAGTGTGAATATTGAATTTTGGCGGAATACATTTTCAAGTTCCGGTTAATGCATCAAAATGCTCAATGGTGGTTTGGGCTACCATTACATTGGATAACCGCAGTAGATACCATTAGATCGGATAACTGCAGCAGATCTCCGGTACAAGGAAGCCACTACGTTGTTGGTAAAACGTAGCAGGATCTGCCTCCATATCTTCTGAATGGCCACATCCAGTTCCTGCGTGATTAATTCTCCGTCTTGGTTGTCTCCCCTCGGTACGTTGTTTAATTTCGTCCTAAACAATCTTAATTGGGTTTTAATCTGTGCTGAGGGCAGGGTGAGACTGCAGAGTGGTGTCAAGGGGTTTGAGGAAATCCTGTGTAACACAGGATGTGTGCAGACAAGCATTACCTGGCAGGAACCGGAAGTTAGAATTTTGACGGTGTAGAGGGGCCTAAGAACTTCTGCTATGCAACGGGCAGTATTGATACCTTGACCTCGACCTTGGCCTTGATTTTGGAAGATCATTGGTCCTACTTTGTGGTTCCACTTGATTCCACCCCAAATCATGACGCAATGTTCGTCCCAGTTATTGCTTTCTATGACACAGTTGTCACGATAACGTCTGTCTTCCTCTTGATGAACTCCGAGGTCCCTCTTTATTGTATCTATGAAGTACAGGCATCTGGGGCTGTTCACATGGTGCTGGGCCCAGTTGAAATGCTCTTGCGATGGTGTGCAGTCGAGACTGGACCATGGTATGGCTGACGGCGTCTAAGGCCTACCTGACGCCATCGTCGGTTTATTGTGTGTCGACTTATGGTTCTTCCGTCGGTACCCTTTATGAAATCTGATGTTCTTGTAGTTGTCTGAAGTTGATTTGCACGATACATCCGGACAGTGTATTTGTATGCACGTGCGTCGGTCACTCTTGATCGACCTGACCTTTTTCGGTCCGAAGTAGAGTTCGTGAGCTGAAAACGGGTCATAAGTCTGAGGATAGTCGAGATGTGAACACCAAATTGACTGGCAACCACAATTGGCCTTTCTCCACCCTCCAATCGGCCTCTTGCTGTGTAGCCTTTAAACGGGCGAAACGACCGAACCAATTTTTTTACCACGGCTTTTATAGCCGAAATCAAGAGAATACTTTTGACCCTTTTTTCACCGATTTAGACCGTGTTTTGGCGGCATTATGTGGCTTTTTCCATGTTTCAGTTAAGGAGCAATAACTCTAGTTGCCGGAGACAAGCAAGACAGGAAACTTTTGATTTCCACAGAAGAGACAACATACTATCCTATAGTCTTTAGTCTTCTACCATTGATGGTTTTTTGTTATGGCCAAAATAGTTTTTCGCGTTTCATTTGCATATATATATATATATAAAGTGTGTGTGTGTGTGTGTGTGTGTGTGTGTGTGTGTGCGTGTGTGTGTGTGTGTGTGTGTGTGTACGTGTTTATGCATTCTAAATATTAGAAGCACTAATGTACATAATATCCATGCTGTTGTTGAAGCATGTGTATAGATAAAGAGATGGCCACTACAATGTACACCAATAGATTACCTTGTATAGGATCAAAATTTGTTTTAAAGTTTAGTTGCCATCAGCCTCTGAACACTGTAGTTGACAACCAAAATGAAAGTAAGTGTATCTGCTCTCAACATTACGGATTTAGTCCTCATACAAAAGTGTTTTTGGGTTTTTCCTTCCTGAACATGACAAGTGGCATTGGCGCACTTTGAATGAACCCAGACAAGCTCTTCACGAACTGTTTACATCATTCTTCACGCAGTTCAGGTTCGGATTTCGCGAGTTCTTTTATTTCCTTGAAGTGAGGTGAAATCAATAAAGAGACGAAAAATGAGCTTTTGAACAGCAATTATTTCAATCGATATGCTAGCGAAAACTAGCAAAGGTCTTTTTAAGATCGACTAAACTCAGATATTTTAAAAACAAACAAGCTTTTGTTTCAAGCAGTGTGGTAGCGAAATCTGTTTTGTTAAGAAGTAGACTTCTAAAAAGCTTGAAGTTCAGCTATAGAGGAAAGAAAAAAGGTGAATAATATGCAGGATTTGCATTATGTCATTGAAATCTGAAATGAACTGAAGAAGTACTACCCTACTGAAACTGTCTCCTATGAGTGCATCCTATAGTGCTCTTGGCAGATATGTAATGATCTTACGAAGTTCGAGTATATCCAATACGTTCTTTAGCACAGCTTTCTAAATTGTGGAAAAAACGGTGGTGGCTATCGATGAAACTCTCTGTCTCTCTCTCTCTCTCTCTCTCTCTCTCTCTCTCTCTCTCTCTCACTCACTTACGAAAACTGTAAACGTGGTGGTGGCCGCTGGACCCAAAGTGGTCCTCACTCCTCAGACATAAAAAGTAAGCTGCCCTGCTTACAAGATACGCAGCTCCCTGTAAGTGGGGTGCTACTCATTCCTTGTTTACCGTTTTAATCAGAAATTTAAGATAGATTTTTCTCCTTTAACAAGCAAATATGCAAACTGTAAGACTATTGAAAAATGTATTCTTTCGCCAGCAAATATTTAAAATTTGTTGCAAGTGTTTCTATTTCTCTTTTCACAACAGGTAAATGAAAATATGACAAATTCATTGTTTGCGTTATAAACCGTGCATGTGGAGTAGAGGTAGACTCTACACTATCGCACGATCACCACCTGAGGAAGCTTATGAATCGAGTTTTCCAGCCTGCTGGAATGTACTGCGCCCCTCAGCCTCTGACAAACAGGTTCGAAGCAGCCCATCTCCTAAATTATCTCAATTGTGTCGATGGCGCAATAAAATATTAGCAACCAAGGGAGGAATTCCGTAACGAACGACCACTATGAAACAGAAAAGGTGATATGGTTAGGGTTACGTCTAGGGGTAGGGGTAGAGGAAAGGTTACGGTTAGGGTAAGGGTTAGAGGTAGGGATGGGGACAGGGGTAGAGTTAGGGGTAGGTCTAGGTCCCTTCTTTATTTTGTTTGTTAAGGTGGTCGCTCGTTACGGAAGTCCTTCCGCTACCAATCAGAACGCTTTGACAGGGGCACCCGGCAGCTGTTTTTCTTTCGACACAAAACAAGCGAGAGACTTGAGTCTTTGCAGATGCCATGTCTGGGCATCTGCCCGGTCGTGTCTGGTATCGGTTGCATCACGATTTTCCTCCTGGGTGTGTGTGACGTAGGCGGAAATGACAACGTACGCCACATTAAATATGTATGGGCCTTCCCGTCGGCGCACGAATTAGCGTCTCTTCTAGCTGGCTTTCTCTGTGATAACTACCAAAGGGACGCAATGGAAATGGAAAAGCTTCACAAATCGAAATCTTGTAGGGGTTGCTACTGGCACAGATGGAAAATCACATAGTAAGTCCGCTGGCTGGACAAGTTTTATGTGAACATCGCAGAAAGAAAAAGAAAAGCGGGGCTGACTGTCAGTCTTTGAAAAAATTATGCTGCTAAGTGCAAAGACACTTGATGAGATCTCAATGGGGAAAAAAGGCGGATAGAAGGTTTGGGGGGGGGGTGTAAACATATCACTAGGTTTAATAGAATACATTTCACATTCTTTGAAATTTAGTTAAATTGATATACACTTATTTCTCTTGTCTAATACTAAATACTGGCTGCATGTAGTCATGTAATCTTTGATACAGTTTATTCAGCTCTGCCTTCTCCGTTTTGAAAGAGGTTCACTTGGTTCTTTCTGCCTTGCTCTGTCAACAGGGACTTCTACAACCGCCACATTTGGGGCTGAACAGAAGCAACAGCTCCACCATTGACTGATGTCTTTTTACACCCATTCTAACATTTCCTTTGAAAGTCCGTTTTTATTTTCTCAGTCACCGATATAATAGTCTTCATATTTAGAAAAATTAGAAAAGAAATATTATATAAAGAACACTGTTTGATTTTTTAAAGCATCTGCCCGTTCCTGTTTCATGCACAAAGGTGGATCCCCCAAGCTCAACGAAAAAACGGTGTACAGATCCCGAGATAAAAATGGAAAAGTACATTTCTAAAGTTCTTTTTAGCAGATGAATTTTCTGGAGGTGTTTGACCTTCTCGACACAAAGAGAAATCAAGAGAGAAGCCCGCAAGGTGCATACATCCACAAGTGGAAGTCGTGAAGCTTTGGAATGCTTAAACTGTTGCAAACTTTTCGGTGACGCCAGACGACCCCCACCTCCTCCTTCAATTTCAATTCAAATATTATGTTGACTTCTATTCAGGATAGACGGATATTTTTTTCATGAAAAGAAATACAAATAAAGAAACTTAAAGGTGATACCAATAACTCCCTATGAGGAAGAATTGGCGAGCGCCTGACTCCACAGTGTCGTGATACGAATTTCTTATTACTCAGTCGCAGATTGAGTTGAAGAGCTGGAACCAAAAGTAGCAGACTAAGATTAGGTAACACCTCAGTTAAGTCTGACTGAAATTGCTTCTAAGACATTTGCCTCTATGAAAAAAGTAAGCTCAATTCAAATAATGCCTCATTAAGTCATTAAGTCATGTATTTGAAAGATGACATTGTGCTCTTCAAGAATTGTTCAAATAGCTACCCACCTTCTCTCAAAACGGGGTGAGCACTTAACTTATTTCGACATTTAGCAGAAAATTGTATTTTCTTCCTATTTTGATATATCTGCACAATATTTTCAGCTAGTGTTCCATGAACGATTTAAAAAAGCAAATGAACTTTCAACTTTGAAAAATACTACTATGATCTACCTGGTCAAAAATACATTTATACGAATTCATTAGTATCAAATAAAGCAATTGTGTGAATTACGGGGAGGGGGGGGGGTCACTTCAAAAGTAAAAGTTGTGAATACTTTAGTGCGATTCTCGGGACGTGGAGTATTCTTTCGAATAACTCCGTCCTTCTGCTGAGGGATGCACCCCACACAGCCGTGGTAGACGCGATCGAAGCACCAGCCTCATGAAATGGTATAGCTTGCAAAGATTTTACGCTCACATTGACATAGTTAGGGGGGGGGCTGGTTCATAAACTTATCTCTGTAACTATGACCTTTCAGATAAAGCCCTATAGCATGGAGGTATAACTGGAAAACATCTCTAAAATGGTATCTTAATTTTCTTGTTTAAGCCCACGGTTGCCATGGAAACGGCCGCCATATTGAAAATAAACAGCTTTCACAAGAGTAAAAAGATTTTTTTTGTTTACCAACCACATTTGTTCAAATTTGGTACATTGATAGATATACTCAATACAAAATGTTGTACCGTTGGGATCTTGGAATTCTTGAATAGGTAAAAAGAGATGGATAACTGACCTACCCCTCCATGCCTCTGAATTCGATTACATATGCATCCATGTAACTCGCTTATAAAGGCATCGATTTTATTTTCCACTGGTGAAAAGTTAGGTTATGGTATAAATAACAAGCCCTGAAAACCCCAAGGGAATCAAAAATAAAATAAAAAGTAGATAAGAAAAAACATCAAAAATTGAAGTTTTGAGAAGAAAAAAAATCAAAAATTGAAGTTTTGAAAAATAACCCACATTTTGTTACATAATAGGCAAAATGAAAGTTCTAGGACTGAAAATCTGAAAGATGATGATTGTAACACAAAGAGTAAGCACTTTTTAGATTTACAAGTAATTGGAGTATTATAATACGTAAAACGTCCAGATACCATAAACTGACCAAAAATCGTCAATTTAACCCCCCCCCCCCCCCCCCCCCCCCCCCTTAAGATCAAGAGTGTGCAGGATTTTCATCAGGGATGTGAAACGGATAGATAGAGACTCTCTGCTAAGTATCTCCCTTGTGTGGGAACTGAACCCACTCCGTTCTCTTGAAAGACAAAAATTCTACCATTATACCACATACATGAATTCACATAATATGGTCAGAGACAAGACAAGTACCGGGGAATGAGGGAGCTATGATGTAAAATATATTTTATTTACCGTCCCAAAACTCTTACGTCACACACGCAGTGGGACCTGCTGTTGTTGTTGTTGTTGCTGGTGTTGTTGTTGTTTACTTTTGTTTCTATCACTGTTTTATCCACAAACTCCTTCTGATTCACGGCGGCTTCAAAGTTGTTTTGACGATATAAAAAAGACAGAAAGGATGACTTGACAAGGGTTTGTACATTAGAAAGTTACAGTAATGGAAAGCATGCTGACGTTCTATGCACAAAGAGAATATTTTTTTTCTAGACAGTTTGCTTGTAAAGTCTTTGAAAAAGCTTTTAAAGAGGCACTTGGGGGACCTTCCCGTTTTCTAGAGTACCAATTTTAGATATGACGACGATAAGGATAAGCCCTGCTTCCGATTACTGAGTGGAACATCGAGAGCAAAAAACACGGTTGTGCAAATGTCATAACACATCCTAATACCAAATAGCTATGTAGTATGTTCTTTAAGTGCCAAAAGTATGAAGCAATCCCACCTCCTAAAATTAGAAGCTTGGGAAATTACCAGTCTTGAAACTAACAGAGCTGCAAATACAAACTTAAAAGAAGAAAACGTCTACATGCTCTGTTCAAGACTGAAGAAAAAATGACTGAGGTGACCCTAAATGTGGTAGACAGTGCAAGCACAAATTGTAGGGGACGGGTGTACTGATAGTTATTAGGGTTTAAAGTCACAAGTACTATTCCCGAGAATCTGTTGACTCATATTTATTTTTAAATGATGCCATAGTGCGCGCCTTTCCAAACGCTATGATATAACTGACCACAGCAGACCAATCAGAGCATTGTCTCCGAGCTACGCACGCACATGGCTTGAATATTGACACCAAGTTCTACATGTTTATATGTCACCAAAATTGGTAAGTACTGTCCCAGCCATGTTTGTATTGACTGTTTTTGCAACGAAAGCAAAGTTTTGCATGAGTCTCACCCATGTATTGTGTTTATTGTGTGTTCCTATGCATTCCAAAGACTTTTTAAGACACACAACTTCTTGAACATCCACGAGGTAGCATATCACAGATGTGACTTTGTTTTCTAACTAATAATGAAAATGTTGTGTTTGACTTATACAAATAAATATATTCTAATTTTTGTTAAGTTAAATCCATTCACATATGCATGCACAGATAGACATGGACACGCATATACACAAAAAGAAAGGCTATGTTTTAAAGAATTATGCTCTTAATCAAAACATCCAATTTGTGTATTTATGTATCGGTGGACTGACGAGGTCAGTTCAACAAAGGTGCCATGACTGCTGCTTCTGTTGAACCAGTGGTCTAGTAGGGGAATAGTTTCAGAAAACCAACATCAGACTTTGGTGGTAACTGCAAGACACTTCAGAGATGTGTCACACTCAAGAAAACAACTGAATCTTTGGACAGTTGCAGTTTTGGTTACGTCAAAGAAAAATGGACGATGCTGAGCTACTGTTAACAGCCAATATTGTCAGCTAAGCTTCAAGAATCTATCATGGCAACAAAGTTAATGAAAAAGATTATAAACAAACTAAAAAGGCCCTTGTGGAAGACATAGCAAATTTTCCCTGAGAGAGAGTGAAAGCCACTAACTTATTCGGAACTAAAGTGGAACGACCAAAAAAAAAACCCAGTTACCATCCTGTTTTACTACAAGCTTAATTTGGTGAACTTGACTTGAGATAAGAGTTAAATGAAAAGGCCTTGGCACATATGCATTATGTACTCTTACATATAGGCGACATGTATTATATCACCAGTTACAGTGCACTGAAGCGTCTTAAGACAATGTGGATGATTTTTTCCTTTGCTGTTTTAAATCTGTATTACTTCAATAACTTTTTGTATTTCAATTTCAATTGATTAACTAGCTTTAAACTATTTAATTATTTTTGGCACAATTGTCTGTGACTTTTAATACTGATATGAGGCAAGACATCATATTATTCTAGCTTTGGATGTTCAGATGCATTTTAGCTAAAAGCTTAGTGCACACAATAGGTCTGGTCAATGGTACGAGACTTTTCTGTCAAAGTTGTAACTTAATGCACCATTAAGGGTCAACGTTATTTTGCAAAGTTTGCGATTTGTGACTTTAAAGTGCCCCCCCCCCCCACCCCAACTCCATAAATCCTTGAAATCTCAATGCACCAGATGCAACAGGGCGAATCCACGGGCTTTCAAATGGGGAAAAGACGAACTGCGAAGAGTGGATGCTTTCAAATAATTGGAAAAATAGATTAAGAGACTGTAATAGTTCTAGTTGCACATTCAAATTAACATACAGGCAATCTGACACATTTATGAGCAATATTTTAAAGAATGCAACAGGGTCAAGCTAAAGATATCACTAAAGAGCAATGCACGTGGTTTCTGCAGATATTTGGTACATTTTACCTAACCCGAACAGAGTACCTTATCAGTGGTTTTGTTAGCACAGTTTGACCGTGACATGGTGATTTAATTTTGTAAATATCTTCCGTAATGGCGCAAGCTGTTCATAATTGCGCATTCCGTTGTACCAGGAGGCATCAGTAACGTTTAATGTCTATATATCCTCTCTGCGAGGGTTGCCTGGGTCAAACCTGGGATGACGTCATGGAGTACTGCTGACTGGGCTGGACAGAAGGCAGAGTATCGAGCTACAAGTTTTCTTAGATCAGCATTTTTAAATTTCCATATCAAAAAGTTTCGTTACAATCTGGATTTAGATCACATTTTATATTAGTATTTCATTTTTTAATATAAGAATCATAAACATAGAAGTCGCTTGAGCCGATCAGGAAATTGCTATTCTAAAGTTGCTTTCGAGTTAGCTTAAGTAACACGACAAGAGTATGAAGGAAAAGACAGAAGAACGTTACGTTTTGTCTATGAACTGCAACGGCGGTCAATAACAGTGAAGATTATCACGGCGAACAGGAACGTACAAGTTTGAATATGCGTTTTCACTACAACGGCTTTGAAAGTAAGCTGATTCTATACATAGCTAAAATCTAGCATGTGCGGAATTATTTTGGAAGCAGACACGGTGGTTATCTGACAGCTCCCTTGTTAACGACAAAAGAAAATACACAATGTAAACGTTTCAATCGTAGACCAAGGGTGTAGTGTGTCGGGAACAGTATGATTAATCGCGAAATAGGCATCCTTCTTATTTTAACAACAGCTTGAAGCTATTGAAGCGAATGCCATCACTGCAAAGCTGCAGATTGCCGCAACGGTGGATGTCTTATCTCGTTTTGAAGTGTCATTGTGCCTGCATCTTCACAGACGTACAGTCACTTGTAAAAGATTATAAACTTTTATTTTCTGAAAACAGGGGTCAGATTTTATGTTCACTTTTTCAACAGTATCATTAACCAGGGTTGTCCTCAGCTCTTCAGGAGTAATCGGCCCAATTCCGTTTCTTGAATGCACTGTACATGCTTTTTCGTTCTGCTGGTGCCTGTGTGTATTGCGGTGAGAAACGATACGTTTTTGTTTATCAGCTGCGAGTCGAGTAGCTTGGAGGAGGGTTAAGTCGTGGGCTCTGAGGGTGTACTTTACTGAGACAATCTGGCGACTTCTTGGTTTCCTTCTATTTCTCCAGTCAAAGTATTTCACGTTGTGAGCTTGCAATGCTGGTTTGTCTGGGAGCATTCTCGAGAGGTGGTTTAAGTATTTTATTCTTTATTGTTCGATATGGCGGAGAACTATAAGTGTTGTACCTAACTTGTCTCTGACCACATTATTCCCAATCTCGTCCCTCCTGGTTTGTTTGTTTTTTTACTCCTGTCCTTCCGGATATTTCACTTCACAAGTGGTCAATTTCCTCTACTGCACTTTTGTCAAGGCCCAAATTGGGCACTGGTAGGTTAATGCTGGTATAAGTATGGCATCTATGAGTTTCCATTGGGATGTTTACCTGTAAGAGATGCAAGTTAATAAGTGACTACTGCGTTTGCTTTCTGGAACCGCGTTTCGATTTCTCTGAGCAGTTTGGCGTTTTCTGTGAAAATTCTGCTTAGGTACTTGAATTCACTAGCTTTCTTCAATTGGGATCTTTTAATTTTGATCTCCATTGCTTCAGGTTTCTTGTTAATACCCAGAACCTCAGTCTTGCTGACGCTAATTTTCGTATAGTGCCTCATGTAGCAGACGTTGAGCTGGTCAGTATGTTCTTGTAGCCCAGTTTATTCGGTTTAACTGCTCAGATGTTTTATAACATTTCTCTGTCCGGTTTAGCCTTGATAGGCAGGGTCGAACAGCCCACTCTGGTAATGATCTCAACTGTGTCGATGTACACTTACATACAATAATTACGTTAACGTCACCACAATCCTTGGACTTCAGCCCACTGCTTGCTACGACTTCTTGAACAGCCGACCTTACCTACCAAAGCAGGTAATAAATTAATTAAAGGGCTAAATACGTGGGAAAGAAAATTGCGAACAAGGTGCGCGTTATTGAAAGGATGATCCTTTAGATTCTACATCAAAGGGCGCGGGGGCTATGTTTTCGAAGGAATGATGAGTATCTGGAGCTGGGTTTTCCAAGAATATTCTAACATACAAAAGAATTCACAATCAAGTAACACTACAGTCTTGATTGATCTCAAGGAAGAACCGCTATTTTAAAGACAAGCATCATTGTCCGTTTTAATACTTAATTCATGATATATTAGAATTCTTTGCAACTTTGTCGGATTACTCTAAACTATACAACCTACTTCTCTAGGCTCTGCAAGACTCGGGCTGTTTTGTAAGTTTGATGTAATGGCAGGATTCATGCTGTTTTATAATTTTGAAGTAGACTTACGTTGTTGATTACAGATGAAGTTGTTAAGGGTTTTTTTTTATTTCATTATCTACTTTTTTCACCGTGGTTATTGTATGACCAGGAGTGTTTAATAAGATCGTGATGGGGGCTTAAAACAGCAAGAGTTGTATCTGCAGGAAATGGTATGTTTCATTCAAAGCTTTCAGCATACCTGTATGAAACGGAATGTTTCATAGGGACAGAGCAACACAAAGTGAAGACGAATTTAGTGAGAACAGTAGTTAACACATTATGCAGCCTCAGTGCTTTTTAAATACACGAGTTTGCAAGTGCATTTGTTCAGACTGCGTTAGCGGGACTATGTGTGTTGGTGTACTGACGTGTAGGCATGCGAGTGTCCACAATCTATTGAGTATGCACATATTTCATATGTGTCTCAACGTGGTGGAATCGGGCACTCGTCAATGTTTGGGCATATAGGGTTATTAATTCATGTATAATCTTAAACCTTGTTCATATGTCTTGCAATTGGCGAAAAAGTACGCATAATATCTCTTGAATAAATTTTAATGTCAAAGTATTTGCAATTGAAGGAGGTGGGGGTCGCTTGTTGTGAAAGGTCAAATATGCGAGAAAATGGCTGCAAAAGTTTGGTGACTTCGAAAGCTTGAGTGTCCATGAAAACTGGAAATACACCTCTTTTGTGCCTTTAATCATTATTTTTTTCTCTACCATTCACACATACATGTGTTTTTAAAAGAACATAAAAGGTGTTGAGCCAAAAAAAGAAAATTCGAAAAAAAATTACTCTTCGTCCAGAAAAATGCCGGTTTATTTCATTTCATTGTTTTGATGAGCGCCGGATTTCACCACGCTGCCTCACATAACATGCGTGTATGCGAGCGCGTTAGTGTGTTGGGTTAGATGGATTTGGGAGTCCGGAATCTTCGATCGTTGGTTTAAAACCGTCGAAAGGGGGGGGGGGGGGGTCTGTAGAGCAAAGAGAAAAAATGTTTCAAACCTTGAAAGTCGGGCATTCATGTTTGTTGTGTTTGCTTCAAGGGAAGGGCATGTGTGCCTTGGCAGATTATTTGTGTTGACTCAGTTTTCCTTGCCTTACTTTGGCTACGTTTCTCACCCAGAAAGGTAAGGTAGGTAAAAAATATCTTTCTTCTTCAATGGCCTCAAGTATCAGAACTTTGATACGCCTACAAACTACTTTAGATTTTTTTAGAAAATGTTCGGGTTTGCTTACTTTTAATTTCATACAGAAAACAAATCGATGGTAACTGTTAAAACAAAAGGCTACTTGAGTTACGTACTTCAGATGCAAAGTATGTATGCGATAATGTATACGACTCAGAAGATAACGAGGGAAGAATGTTGACTGTGGTTGCAATAACAATTAGATTCTACGTCCGTTTGCTGTGAAACGTAATTATTTCTGAAATACCATATTATTGTGCCTTTTTGAGTACAACACTGCTCGGGTTATAGCACAACACCGCTCGGGTTATAGCACAACATTTTTATTTCTTTTTCTTTCAACGCACACGTCTCACGAGGCCATTTTGTATATGCTCAGTCGTACCTGGCGCCGTTTTTCTACACAGGCTGTTATGTCTGAGGCCACGCATACATAAATCCGTATTTGGTGATAAGAATGGGAAATGATAACTCGTTGCGTCTACTTGGAAGTCTAAGTCGGTCAAGCCGGTTACATTTTTGAAGATTATAAAGTTGTTATCTTTACCATCGGCTAGCTCTCACCTTGTGCTAACATTGTTAATGAATTAATCACATTATTGGTGTAAAAACAAGCAACTTTAAAAACAAGCACCTACCACTATATGCTGCTCATCTGTATAGGAAAGTTGGCTTCTAACCATCAATTGCGCTATCCAATAGTTGAAACAAATTATTAGTCAATTTGTATGTCTCACGATCTGAACTTAAACCTTGTTTCACTTACGGGAGAAGATAAGTTCGACTGAAGCTTGGCGATCTTGATTGGCTACAAAGCCCCTGTTTGCCTGTCACGTTGAATGATCTCACGGAAAGCTGTTCTCCGCTAAAGTGTGATCTGCGAAGGATCTTCAAACCACAAATACGTGCTTTTGTACTCCTTCTGTTACACACCGGTGACATTTTGTCGGTCGCATTCAGAAATGCAAAGCCACAGGACAGTAAGAGAGAATTGCAGCATTTCTGGGTGTGACATCTAGGCGATTAGGAAAATAGCACTATTTTGTTGAAACGGGAGCTTGACCCTTCAATCTTGGGTTAGACAAAATCAAAACACTAAAAAAAAGACAACTTTGGAAGCATTTTGTCTCCGTGATCGATCCGATAAAGTCAGATCAACTCTAAAACAGAATACCAATGTATGCGGTAACATACACGCGTTCTTTGTCTTAAGGTCAAGGGCTATGATAACTAGGAAGGTACCTGACTTGTGGCAAGTGATAAGTATCTCCTTATTTATCGGTACCAAACAACTATGATTATCAAGTCATCCAAGGTGGAATAGTTATTCAACTCTAGAGGGACCGTAATTCCTGTCTTTTTTCTTTTCTTTTTTTTTGGCCAGGGGGGGGGGGGGGTAAGTGTTTTACGGCGCTCGCAACTGCATAAGGTCTCTTGAGCGCGCGGGACACACAAACATTTTCAGCTGGTAGGAAATTTTGACTTTAGCCCGGGTGGCGGCCGAAGCCTACTCTTATCGATTATAGACCACCAAGGGATCTTTAACGTGTGCAACTTGCACTCGTGACCTCGGAGATTTTTTGCCCTGGTCCGAGAACGCTAGGTGTAGATCTTTCTTACCAGAAGATCAGGGTAGTGGCTGAAAGACAGCAGTAAGGAGGAGCAAAGGAGTAGCAGTAGAAAGGCTGCAGAAAGAGTCAGGAGCCCAGAGGAGGGGGCAAAGGAGGTGGGGACAAAAAGTGGAGACAAAAGCAGACGATAGACCATTGCTGGAGAGCAGGAAAGGAGGTGAAATGAGACCATTTCAGATTAGAGAAGAACATTTTTCCGTTGCTACCCGGATTCGAACCCGGGGCCTTTGAAAGAGAGGCGAACACCTTGAACTCTAGGTCATGAGAGCCTCCAATTCCTGTCAGACACTCTGGAAGCCTTACTAGGGGTGATGTGTATGACTTTGAATGACTTAACCTCCCTTGATTTGGCTGATTTGGAGAAATCTTATGTTGTCATCTAGCAACTATAACTATCTCGTTCAAAGTAGCCCAATCCTCAAATGTCGGTATTTTGACCTAATGAAAGCACATTCAGTGTGTGAATTGGGGAGCATATTTTCAGCACAAAGCGAGTTTGCGATTATTAAAAAGAAATGGTACCTAAGCGGTCTTGGTCGATATGCTACTCAGAAAAAAATGGTGAAAAGAATGAGTTGCTTACAGTCTTGTTGTTTTTCATACAGTAGAAATGATAAGAAATTTTGTCCCATCGTATAATGCTTGTGCGATGTCATTAATCAGACCTCAAAAGGTTTGACAATCACAGCAAGACAAAATGATATCCAAGACCATTACATAATTTACCGGACTATTATTCTTTCTAAGACTCGCTTTTATTTGTTTCACCTTCACATCCCCTTCAACAATTTTAACAGGATAAAAGATAGCGTTCAAGTCAAACACTTTTTACAACAAATAACTCAATTACGTTACAGGAAGAGTGGCACAACAGAACGCATAACTCCAATATTTGTGTTCCTACTAAAACGTCGATAAAATGCCCTTATTTTTATAATTAAGTGTCAGTTTTGTTTTAAAACAGCAGCCATTTATAGCGACACCCCCC
>NW_004797675.1:525312-526487 GCF_000002075.1 Aplysia californica
TCTCTCTCTCTCTCTCTCTCAATCACTCACTCACTCGCTCACTCACTCACTTACACACACACGCGCGCGCGCGCACTCACTCACTCTTTCATGACGTAGTCAATAAATTACCATGTGGCTGAACTGTGGTCTTTCTCATTTTTCATTATTTTTTCAAAAGGTCCGAACCCTTTACAAGGCCACATTGAAAAGAGACAATTTCATTCACAGGATCAGCCCTCTTTCAACCAGAGAACGCCAGCTTTGGAAGAGAGCGTTCGGTTCACATGAACACCTCCCCTCCAAAAAAAAATTAATTAAAATTCATACAAAATTCCAAATGCACGCGAAATATATATAAAAATCACTCAAGGCTAGTAGACCCGAGCTTTGCGCTTCAAAAACTAATGCAGTACCACGAAGCATAATAGAAAAGGCTGCGTTTTTAAATCAAAAGGGGGGCGGGTGTTCGTTTTTGTGGTTGGGGTTTTTTTTTTATTGTTCCAAGTATTATACCGTGCACAAAGGCGCACTTTATTTCAACCTTTATCGATTTGCTTCTAATTAGTTTCGTCTGAAATCGACCAGGTTTATAATCACAATTATTTTGCATGTTCTAAAAACGGACGACAAAAAAAAATCCCGTCACGCCAGAAGCCAACAGCAATAACAACAGTATTAATGACGTCGCAAAAACAAAATAACAAAATGAGCACCAACAAAGACGAAGACAATTGTCCCAGGGTCAACATAGAAAGCGTACTAATTTACATAATCGACCCTGCACTGAGCTCTTTTGGAGCAGAAGAAAACACACGGTCGTAATCAGCGTTTGAGAGCAGTACAAAATCGAACGAGTGGCGGAAGCGCACGAAGGATGCCAGCCTTTTAATGACGCAAGATTGATTACGGAATCAGATGCAGAAAGATTTGTGACTGGCCGTTCGAATAAAGCAAAAAGAATTCACCGTCCGTTTTTATTCCCCGGCTCGCCGGTTTTGTTTGTCTTTATGTGTTGTTTGGGTTTTTAGGAAGATTTGTCAGGATTGGGGGTTTGGGGGGGGGGGTGAGGAGATTTCTTACTTCTTCTACTTTTTCTTTTAAACCTACTATTGTTTTTTCACAGGGCACATGTTATGCTTGTATGTTTGATGTTTGGAGAGAGCAGGGGGAAAGGGAAGAGAGAGAGAGGGGGA
>NW_004797675.1:526590-529064 GCF_000002075.1 Aplysia californica
GAGAAGAGAAGAGAAGAGAAGAGAAGAGAAGAGAAGAGAAGAGAAGAGAAGAGAAGAAAAGAGATGCTAATTCTAAATATACACTCAGCAAGAGAACATAAACCACAACAATTCAACACGAGACAACACACACACAGAGAATCACGTCATCATTACACTAGAGCAGCTGCACAGCCCACATCCACCAACGCCGACCTCGCCATCTCCCTCCACATCCTCCATGACCACCTCGGCCGCCAAAGGGTCATCCATGTCGAACCACGAAATAGACAGACAGACAAAGGGGGGAAGAGAAATGGAGAGAGAGAGATGGGGGGAGAGAGAGAGAGAGAAAGAGAGAGAGAGAGAGAGAGAGAGAGAGAGAGAGAGAGAGAGAGAGAGAGAGAGAGACTGGGAGAGAGAGAGAGAGTGCACACACATGTTTAGTTTGGCTTGAGAAAGGAGATGAATATTGACACGGCAAAGGACATTTGATTTAGTGCAGTGGAAAGCAAGTTACAAAGAACAGGAAAAGAAAACAAGTAGAACCTTCCAGTGAAAATCTCCACCCATTCGCTGTACATGTACAGGCATGTGTATTGAAATCATTGCCATCGTATTATGTGATAGCTAGTTTTGATTTTGAATAATTTCAAAATGATTTATATGCTAACTTATCCATACCTTGTCTGTTTGTGTGTCACTTTGCTTGCTTATGTGGTTGGGTTGTTGTTGATTTTTGTTTAATATACAATAACTCGTCTTTCCAGAAGTGGGAGGAAAGGGTGTTAGAATAAGAGGAGGACCACATCGTCTCCAACAATGACGAACGAAAACGGCAACGCGAAAACAGGGAGTGGTGAGTCGAAGAGTGAAGTCCTAGACCCTGAGCTGAAGATAGAAGGACCTGAGAGAGTGGAGCTGAAGAAAGAGCTAGGACTTCCCACTGCGTGTGCCCTCATAATGAGCGCTATCATAGGTGAGCAAACAGCTCTGGTTGTGGTTGTAAGTTCTTATGCCCCCATTGATATAATCTAGATCATTCAGAAAGTGGACTGCTTCGACCCTGCCTGTCAGGGGCAAACCAGGCTGAGAGGGATACGACTTCTCAGCAGAAAGACAGAGACACTCGAGAAAAATAAATTATCTCCAAAAGGAAATCGAACTCAGGTCTTATGTAAGCGACGGCAAAGCGCTTAACAGCTACACCATAGACGTCAACAGACAGCACTTGTTTGGGTTTTACTGTTAGTTAAAGGGCCAGTCACATCTTATACATAAACTGTGTGCATATTTCAGGGTTTGATCGAGAAATCATTGTTAAGTGAGACTTTGTGTCGTGTTATAAACCATATTCGATCGACCAGGTGTTCAGGAATTGGATCACTTGAGCAGTCACCGTCACAATTCTAAAATGATTGGGGTCCAGTGCACTACATTTGTGACGTAAATGTAGCCAGCTCTTCTAGATAGCTTGATTTGCACTGTAACCTAACACTGTGAGTGCTTTTGCCGATTATTTTCAAAATGGCACTGAAAAAAGGGATTGCAAGGATGGGAAGCTACAAACGTTTTTAACATCTTTTCCGCTATTTTTTTCATCTAGCATTCGATCTGAATCATAACCCCTAGCTATAATACTTGTATAGGTATAAATGAGTGTGCTCCTAATTTGTTTAACATTTTGCCTTTTTCATGAAAAGCACTTCTGCGAACTTTATTTTTCTTTTATGTGTGTGGGATAACGGGTGTTTACTGTTGTTTACTTTATTGGCTTTGTTGTTGTTGATACTTTCGTTCCCAGGTTCCGGCATTTTCATCTCCCCCAAAGAAGTGTTGCGCAACACTGGGTCAGTGGGCATGTGTCTGTGTGTGTGGGCCGGGTCTGGAATCCTAGCCATAGGAGGTGAGTCATTTGTTATCGTTGATTAGAACCCAACTCTCTCCCAAGAAGAAGATAAATATTATGCTCTGTTCCAAAGGTTTCAGCCTTCTGCCTCCCTCCTTGTGAGTCATAAAAGAGTCTGCTTAATCGTTAGATTAGACGTGATTGTCGTTTGCATTTTGTCCCCCACCCCCTTCTTTGCCTTTTTCTCTTTTAAACGTGGAATGCAGTAAAAAAAATAAGTACTGGGACTACTTCATATGCCAACCCTTCCTTCTCGGTTTTCTTTGTTCCATCCTGTTCTCTGTGTTGGTGGATTCACCGCTCTTGCATTTCTAGAGTATCGGTGGTAATTATTTTTTACCCAGAAAAAAAATAATGGTAATTCCAAGAGTGAAAAGATAATAATGCTATATAATAATATCTCAGTCTTTGGTACAGATTTTACTTCTGTGACGAAAGGGGTTCAGTGTTGAAAACGTGCATCTTTTTTATGTTGTTTGGTTGGTTGTTTTGGTTTGGTTGCGGGGTTGTTTTGTTCGGGGGGGGGGAGTGGGGATGGTTTTGTTTTTGTTTTGTTTTTTGCTTTTTTGTTGGTTTCTTACCTGGG
>NW_004797675.1:529164-533053 GCF_000002075.1 Aplysia californica
AACACGAGACAACAAACAGAATAAAGTTATCATTACACTAGAGCAGCTGCACAGCCCACATCCACCAACGCCGACCTCGCCATCCCCCTCCACATCCTCCACGACCACCTCGGCCGCCACAGGGTCCTCCATGTCGAACCACGAGGCCCACACGCTGCTGGGGTAACAACACACGTCCGTCATTCAGACAGCTGCTTATCTGGATGGCCGCGCCGCCAGTCAGTGGTTGGAGGATGCAGTTTTTTGCTTATTTTGGTAGTTATTTTCGTAGATGTAAGCGTTTTTCGGCGCTCACAACTGCATTATAAGGTCATACGAACGAGCGGGACACATTCAACATTTTCAGTATAGAGGGTGATCTGGTGTGGTTTGTTCCCTCGTTCCGTCCTGACCACTTCTCCTCCTTTCCTTTATACTGTATATTATACCTGTAGTACACCAGCTATCTTGGGCACATTAAAGATTTTCATTACATATTTGTGTTACAAGAGCCTGCAGGAGTCGTAATCCAGAACAAATAATCACGCGTGAGAAGATAATATACGATGTACGCCAAGGCTTAGCGCGCCAGCAATAGGTACATCAAGCCAGTCCGACACAATGTCAGTCTCGGTGGTATATTCAATATATACATGATGCTATTGAAGAACAGGAGTTGAAAAGGTCTACTGTACTTGAAGACATCATGAGGGACACAAAGACGACAGTTTTGGGTTGAGAATTGGCAATTTGTGATGATGTACTTGTAAGAATCAAAGACCTGACCTAACACTTTGTCTCAGACTGATCTTCAGACACAAGCAGTCTTCCCTAATTTCAGAACTAGACATAAAGAACCCACTGATACCTATTGAACTCCTTGGAAAACACGTGAAACAAGAGTCCATTGCTATTTATTACACCTGGAAAACACGGTATTTATTTCACTTCTTGGAAAACATATGAAACAGGAATCTATAGCTCACTTGGAAAACACGTAAAAGTAGAGTCCACATTAATTTCAGTTCTTAGAAAATACAAAACACGGTTTAAAGACACTGCGATAAAATAAGTAACGACGCAAGGACACGCCGCGTAGCTTCAAATCAGCGTCATCATTCACGGAAGAGACAAGACCATCTAGGAATCCTCTCCACATCTCCGTGCCATAAGTAGGCTTGGCCTACATCACAACAACGGCGACGCAACGAGCCAGAAAAGGCCCCGATACAAATTCCCCCGCCAAAATTCCCCCCAATCGATAGGTTACTGTGAACCGGCGTAAAAGCGTGTCATTCGGAAAATCCACACGGTTCTAAAAAAAGCGCGCGTGTCTTCTGATGAGCCCGGTGGAGCTGCGTGAGCGACATGGGAGTGAGTGCATCAGCCACCCGCTTACTCAAATGTACCACCCCGCCAACTCAAACCTGACCTACCAACTGCCACCCGCTTACTCAAATGAAACGTACCAACACTTGAGTAGGGCATGCGGGTGGAGGTGTCAACAAGATGACCAACCTTCTTTCTTAATAAGAGCGTGGGCTAAGGTGGTAATGGTATGAGGAGGTGAGCGAGCAGGTGAAAACGGAAATCGGGTTTGTTTGTTTTTGGTTTGAGTAGAGAAACGCACATCGACACAATTAGTCATTTAGCGCTGAGGAAAAAGTAATATATACACAGACAGAAACAACCGAGGGGAAGTAAAGAAGTAGAAGTAGCGCCCTCCACCCATCAATTCGCGGAGTCAGGTTCGAGAGCCCTTGCATTTTGATGAATTCTTCAAGACTATAAACAGCTATATCAGTCACATTTCCGACATTTCGTAAGCAATAAACTGAGGTAAGTTCACGTAAGCGGTTGTTGTTTTTTTTGTTTTTTTGTTGTTGTTGTTGTTGTTTTGTTTTTTTTTTTGGGGGGGGGGGTTGTGTGTGACGCATTTGCAACACAAATAAAGTCAGAGAATAAGACGACTGAAACTAAAACAGTCCGGAACAGTGAGGTTGAAGATACTGGGGTGTTACTACTTCAGAGTGACATCCAAATAAAAGAGGAGAAAGGACAAGGGCGACAGGTGTTTGATAGGAAGGAACTGAGGTGGGTGGATGGGCAGATTCTTTTTGTGTGTGGGTGGGGGCGAGGCGGGGCGGGCGCTGAATAAGGAGTCAGGTCAATTAGTGGGCACTTGCAGCGCGTTAATTGATGAGTTCTGCAAAGACTAGTCCGTGCTACCACAGTCAACACTCGGCCAGCAATTACTGACAATCAGGAGACGTGTCACGCTACACGAGAGTCCACACCTACTACCAGTCGTGTTGGTGAATGGGGGGGGGAGGGGAGGAGAGAGAGAGAGAGAGAGAGAGAGAGAGAGAGAGAGAGAGAGAGAGAGAGAGAGAGAAAGAGAGAAAGTCGAAGTATAGGGCTGAGAAAAAAAGTATAAGAAAGCACACGTCTACCCTATTTTAGTTTTCTTTCATTAAAAACAAAAACAAAGCCTCACTCAAGCGTGAATTCCGTTGTCAAACCGCTTCTAATCTACTCAAAACTTAGGGCCGAGTATTTGATCGCCTGGTCACCTACAAAACAAAACATCCCAAAAAGAGGACAACCCCCCTCCCTCACACACACACCCAACAACAAAACCCCCAACACCCAGGGTTAGTTTGAGTTTACTTACAACACTTTTACTTTAAGTTAAACCAATCATTGAGACTTGGAGCATAGCAATAGCAACTCGACCGTCTCGGACCTCCGCCTCTCCTTTGACAAAACGAAAGACACTGGGGGAGAGGCGTCTTGGGCAATCAAGAGTATCGTTTATTCATGAGGCAAATAGCTGGGAGATGAACCAGGCACCCAGGGCCGGTGAGTAAATGACACACGTGCACGCCGGGACGGCCCCGCATTGCGTGCTTGCTCAATGTTGGGCCCTGCCTCCACAAGGCCACTTCTCCCAGTTTGATTGATAGATAGATTGATCGAGTAGGTGTTTTAAGGCACTATCGACACAGCTCCCAGTGTACTTGATTGACTGATAGAGTAGGTTTCTGACGGCACTATTGACATAGATCCTAGTTCCTTAAAATGAGCAGGTGTTTTACGGCACTAATAATAATAATAAATAATAATAGATAAGCATTTGTATAGCGCAAATCCCCGCTCAACAGCAAGCTCTATGCGCTTCACAATCTATACTATTACCCCAGCAGACCCTAGAGCATTCTGAAACAAACATCAACTTCCTGAGAAGCACACAGTGCAAGCAGCCATTTACAGGCGCTAAAACACTGATATACTGACAAGACCTTTCGCTGTCACTACCGAGACGGCTTCCGGTTCGTTTAGTTCGAACATTTAACCCTTTCAACGCGGTAAGGGATATCAAAGAGGGTATTATTACCTTCGAAAATAACAAACATCGATGACAAAAGATTTGAATCAAGTTCATATTATGGTACCGCCAAAGTCCAGAACTAGAGACCAACTGAGGTAAGCGTCCTGTCATCTCTCTCTCTCTCTCTCTCTCCCTCCCCGGGATCTACATGACAGCTATACCCAGTCAGTTGTTTTTTTCCGTAAGAGTTTTACAGCACTTGCAACACAATAAGGTCATATAAGTTCTGAAGATTAGAGGTGTTACAAGGGAGTAACAAACACAAAAAAGAAGGATGGGAGATAAAGACGATAGACGTTTGATAGCAAAGAAGGAGAGAACCACCCCAGAACACCCGCCAACCACCCACACCCAGTCAGTCACATCTTAGCATTACAGGAATGACAAACAAAGAATCTCTCAACCGCCACACTTCTTGCAGTCTTAAGTCATTGGAATAACTTAACCCCCCAAGACTACCTTAATACGGAGTTCCCAGTGCCCATCTCCCACTCGGACTCTCTCTCTCTCTCTCTCTCT
>NW_004797675.1:533348-534726 GCF_000002075.1 Aplysia californica
GTTTCGTTTTAGCAAGTGTCTTACGGCAATTGCCACATAACAAGGTAATATAAGTGCCGAAAAACAGAGATAGAGATGTTATAAGAGAGTAACAAATGAAAAAAAAAACCCAGAAAAAAGGAGAAAAGATCAGAATAATAGATGTTTGGTAGGAAAGGAGGAGCAAACCACACCAGAGCACCCGCTATAAATTAGCGCAAATAGGGCGTAACACAAATCCTTCAAAAAGACGTCCTAGATTAGACAAAAGCCTATTGAAATTTTCCCATCTGTCTAATTATTTCAACCACTACAGGCCTCGTCCCGCCTTAACAAGGTGATCCAATTAACTCGACAGACCGCGAAAGAGAATGTCAAATAAACTTTAACTCTCTGCCCTTGCTCCTCACCCCCCCCCCTCCTGCGCAAAACTAAGTTCTAGAAGATGATCAGACATTATCTTCGAGAATACAACAGCAATGTTGACTTAAAACAAGACACGCGCGCGCGCACGCACACACACACTATGTATGTACTGATACTACGTCGCTACAGTTAGCACACACGACAAAGACATTTATAACTCTTCCCCTTCCCCCTTTTTTTTCATCCCCCCCCCTCCCCGCGGGAACCAGGTGAGCAACAGCAGGCAGGCCGTTCCACCAATGCTGCCTTCTAGCTATCGTCAACGGAAATTCCAATGCCTCATTCAGCTGGTTTTACCGCATTTCTAACGAGGCCTCAACCAAAGTCTAATTACGCCAGATCGATGTGCCAAGTTCAGGTGCATTCCTAGAATGAAGAAATAATAATCGTAATAATAATTCTTTCTTTTATTCTCTTTTAAATCCAAGGGACGTGTGTGCTCTGGGCCATAATAATCAGACGACAATCGTGAAAGTAAAAAGTGCATCCGAGCGATAACGTTCATTCAGTCCAGGAGTTGAAAAAAAAAAAAAAAAAAAAAAGTAGTGATGGGGCGAATACAGAGGCGAGATGAAACATTGATTTGTTCAAATTCAAGACACAGCATCGGCACGATAACGGGAATTTAGTATCAGGAAAGCAGGGCATGTATACGGCCGAAACAACACATGTATAGTGGGACTCGGGGAAAAAGAGGGAAGGGGAAGGGGGAGGGGAGAGAGAGAGAGAGAGAGAGAGAGAGAGAGAGAGAGAGAGAGAGAGAGAGAGAGAGATACAAATGTTTTGTTTGAGTAAAGAGAAGCACACCAACACACATTCAGGGCTGTGGAAAAGGTAAGACAGACTGAAACAACAGAGGGAAAGCAAAGAAGTAGGACCTACCAGTGGCGCCCTCCAACCACCCGAAGACAAACAAACCGGCGGAAGGAGAGACAGAAAAAAAGAGAGAGAAAGCCAGAGAGAGAGAGAGAGA
>NW_004797675.1:536340-539361 GCF_000002075.1 Aplysia californica
TAGAGGTTCAACTGCCCTCACAACTGCATAAGGTCATACAAGCGCCGAAGATTAGAGGTGTTACAAGAGAGAAACAAACATTTTTAAAAAAGGGGAGATAAGGAAGATAGACGCTTGATAGGAAAGAAGGAGCAAACTACACTGCAGCACCCGCCAACCACCAACTAGAAACAGCTGTTTTGTATTTAGTTTTTTGTTTTGTTTTGGGTTTTTTCTCCTTCTAAGGCGTTCTCACACCTCCACATATACAACTTCGACCATTTAGGAGGCCGGCTTTGACCTAGTCTCCTGCCTGTCAGGGCCAACCAGAGCTGAGAGGGAAAACAACATCCCAGCAGAAAGACCACCAAGGTAAGAGTACTTGATTAAAATTCTCCCCACACTGGAGTCAAACAAGAGTCTTTTGTCTGAGATGGCAAAGCTTGTAAATGGCACGCAATACTACATTATCATAAGTCGGTTCAAACAAAGACTAATTGCTACCTCAGAATTACGAAGCTCTAACAGCGCAGTACCTAGTTTTGAGAAATTCGACGTCAGAGACTTTTGAGTGTCACATCATGTCAAGCTTTTTCAAATGCAATTCTTTGAATATTTTGATAACGACTCAGAATAATCTTACGATTTTGATGGAACAAATAGAACATTTGTTTTCTGACCGCATGGTCTTAGTAACTGTAACTCAAAACAGCCAAAAATGTCAGTTAGAACTTAGTCATTCTGAGGTAGAGAAATGTCAGCAAAAAGTATATTATGGTTGAAAGGGAAACGACACAGAAGTCAGTGAAGGAGGCATGGCTACTAGTATGACTTTTTCATGAACAAAAGAGAAGACAGGAACTCGAATATATTTCTTAAAGAATCTGGTTTACATAAAAGAATGAAAGCAAAGAAGCAGGATCAACCAGAGACACCCTACAACCACCCTCTCACAGAAAACAAAGTTCTTTAACCAAATACGCTTCACATGAAACCTTGCAAGCCGTGGCAAAAAATATCATGCACATTTCATCAATGACAGCAAAAAATACACATACATTAAACGACAGCAAAAGTACATACTACATCAATTTTTGTCCACCAATTTTGCTCACAAGTCCCAGATACAGAAACGAGTCTACGCCTCGTCTCCCATAGCAACAAAAAAAAAATCCGGGAAGTGCCACCAGGGTCACAGAGCCACTATCCAACTCCGAGAAATGCTAAGTGGTAAGTGGTCGAACCAACTCGAGAACAACACAAGAGGCCAACAACGTAAGTGAGCCAGCAACCACCTTCCTCCTAGATCATCCTCCACAACTATATAGTTATTCCAACTAACTCGCAGGGGAAGAAGACAAGACTAGACAAGAAAACACAAAAAGAAAAGAATCCGACTTTTACAAAGCCAAAGCAGCACTAAACGTTACGACGACAAAACGAAAAGAAGAGACTGCGACGAAATAATCATAGCGCGTCAGCGCTAAAAATAAACTGTCTGACAGTCTGAGACGGTTTAAAAAAAAGGGGGTAAATAAAAAGCAAACATAAGATTCCGGGGTTTTTTTCTTCTTCTTTACTGCAGGGAAAGTGCATGATGATAAAAGATGGGTGGTGGGGGGGAAGAGACTACCACGAGACGAGGGAAGGTAAGCAACACATCGGCCGTCCCACGCCCCACTTAACACGGAAGCAAGGGGGAGCAGAAGACAAGCGAGAGTCCCTACAAAACTTCTTACGTAACAGACGACACCAAAAAAAAAAAAAGGGGGGGGGGGGGGAGTTAACCCCGGGTCACTGAACACGCATCTTTTGTTTTGTCACACTACCCGTTCTTTGCTTTTTCTTCGTAACCTTTTACTTTCAGTACGAGTTTTACACTCCACTTGCAACACAATTTGGGCTAAGTAGGAGCCGAAGATTAGAGGGGATGCTGCGCTAGAGAGTGATATGCAAAGAAAAGTAGAAGTGTAGAGTTAACGTCAATGGATGTCTGACATGAAAGAAGGAACACCCGCCAACTACCCACGCTTCTTACTTAAATCGCGCGTTTACATCCGTTGACTCTACCGTTCGTCACTAAACTAACCACTCCAGCCATTTCTCGTACATTGGCCTTTAATACCAATGTCAACAACAACGTTGCCCTTTATTTGTTGTTCCCTGGAATCGAGAGGGAAAGGATTTGTAACTAAAAAAAGCTTTTACACAGTCTTGGAGATCTGTAAACAATTTGTCATCTCTGTATTCAGGGGGAAAGAAGCAACAAAGCTCCACACGGGCGGCTGCATGCAGTAAAGAAAACCCCCCAAAACACTGGACTCTATAGATACCAAGATGTATAAGCACTACAGAGGTACATAAAAGGTTTTTGTCTTTTGCAACTCTATGACGCTGAGAGAAAGAGAAAGAGAGAGAGAGAGAGAGAGAGAGAGAGAGAGAGAGAGAGAGAGAGAGAGAGAGAGAGAAAGTATATGTGTGTGTATGTGTTTATGAGAGAGGGGAAGAGAGTATATCTGTGTGTTATGTATGTATATGTACGTATGTATGTGTGTGTGAGTGTGAGAGTGTGTGTGTGTGGGTGTGTGTGTTTGTGTGTGTGTGTGTGTGTGTGTGTGTGTGTGTGTGTGTGTATGTGTGTGTGTGTGTGTGTGCTGATTAAAACAAAACTGTAAAGCAAAATGATGGATAAAGGAAAACTCGAAAAAAAGGTATAACAGGAGAATAGAAAACAAGACAATCACACCCACGAGAGCACCAACATTAATAGACAAGGAGTCATGGGATGCACCCCCTCTCTCCCCCATAGCGCTCATTTACATATATGAATAGAGGAAGAGGCAGAGAGAAAGAGAGGGAGAGAAAGAGAGAGAGAATGTGTGTGTGTGCGTGTGTGTGTGCGTGTGTGTGTGCGTGTGTGTGTGTGTGTGTGTATGTGTGTGTGTGTGTGTGTGTGTATGTGTGTGTGTGTGTGTGGATACTCGTGTGTGTATAAGACAGATTGCGAAACCGAGATATAGCGAGAGGGACAGAGAATGTGTG
>NW_004797675.1:539461-559776 GCF_000002075.1 Aplysia californica
GGGGCAGGCAGACAGACGGACGAAAAGGGCTCTAGAGAATTGAAAGAACAAGACATGCAAAACACATTTATCAAATCATAGCTATAGTCCAATGCCTAAAGCAAAATCAAGAAAACAGTGCGTTTGGCAAGTTAGCGAAGTCAGCACTGCTTTTTACTGTAATGTACAAATCAGAATAACGACAGTATAACAGAGGAGGAAAAGAAAAAGCTGGCTACATCAGAGTACCCATCAAATACTAGAAAACACAAAATGATGGGTCACAATATGGAAAAAAACAGGAAAGCAAAGATACAGGGAGACTCCTTTCAACAACATCCGATAACTATACATGTACAGATCAAGCTTCACACATTAATTGTTCAGGAAAGACGGGGGGGGGGGGGGAATTCCACCTTTAGAAGCCTCATATATATTGGTAAACACTCCCAGAACACATACAAAAGAAATAATCACACCATCACTGATATAATGGCCCTGCATGTGCTTCACTATTTCAGTTAAAGATGATATGCGTCAGTTTTACACAATATACAGTACACCGAATGAGACGCTGCAAGGTGACAGGATGCACACTGGGTTACCAGACAAGCAGCCACAATAAAAAAAATTTTTTTAAAGACACTTGAGCAGGGAGGAATAATTACTTTTGATGCCATTCATTAGAAATAACAACAGACTTTGCAAAAACAAACTTCAAGTAAAAGATGGTCAACTGTAACAAGGACTGAGCAGGGAAAAACAATACTGAGTTTTACTCTATACGTGTCAACCCACAACACAACCAAATGTACAGAAGATTATGTTCAAGAAGTATTTTCTATCCAACGTACAATTTTTGGCAGAAGTTACTTATGGCACTCCTATCAACCTGCTGGAGCGTAAACAAGACAATAAACAAACTGAACTATACTTGGGTAAAAAAAAGATATAAAGCTCAAGAGACACCAAAACCACACCTACACCGCAAAGACAATAAATATATAAACTCATGCAAAGGGAAGACAAATAACTGATACCCGAATATGAAAAACTTGTACCAACACAGTGGAGCATCCCAGTGAACTAGTATAAAAAACAAAAAAACAAACGATGTCTGTCAGTAAACCGCCCAACTAATTAACCAAGACAAGGGAAATAACTCATTACTAAATCAGTTATACACACAAAAGTGATTATCTCCCTTGATTCACACGGAGAAATTAATTTAAAAAATCCGACATCGGTGGCAAGTTCACAATAACCGCGGTTTTTTTTTCTTTCGCAGTTACACCATTTCTCAGCATCTTTAAAATTAAAATCGGTTCGTTATTCTTACATGCTATCTCCCTGGAAGCGTTAGTCAGCAACTTAGAAATGGCACTCCTGTTCAACAACACACTTCCTTATCAAGCCTTTGCAGAACACGGGTGAACAGGGTGAACCGATCTTCAGAAATACTGTTTACTCCAGAACTTCAAAGAAATAAGTTCCACCCCAAGAGACCATTATTTAAGCAGCTCCTTGTAATCTTTTCTTCTTAGCATACTTACTAACTTACTATTCTTTGCATACACGCAGGATCATAGGTTTTGTTTTGTTTTTTAAATGGGAAAAATACTGATTTTGTTCATGCCAGCATTTCAATACTGGCAAAGCAAGTTCCTGAACAACATCATGACTTATAAATAAATATTATATTAATTGAAGGAACATTGTGCCAATTCATTTTAAAATTAAAGAAAAGATGGAAAAGATAGAACAAACGAAAAAAAATTCAACTAATCAAAATGCACTTACAAAGTCTAGAGGATCCGAGTTCCCTTTAATCTGGAACTTCTCCACTTCCAGCATTGTGCTTTCCTCTTCATCATCCTCAGCAAACTTGAATTCATCCCTTGTCTGAACATGGGCGAAATCACTGATTGGAAACAACAAGACAAGATTAAATATTAATCAGCTGAGAAGGTGAGACTATAAATTTTCAAATACCTGGATAACCATAATAATACAAGGGGAATTAAGTTAGTATGAGCATAGTAACAGTAACAGGGATTTTAGGGCATTTTTTTAACACACACACACAAAAAAAATATAATAAAGGCCTGTTTATGATTACCATCAAAACTAATGTACAAATATGCTAATCAGCTAATATCTTAAATATAACAATTTGACAGCAGACAACTTTTGAGTTAATCACCATGAAGCCATGAAAGTATAATATATGCATGCTTTTCTTTCATATATACCATCAAGTCAGGTTATATTCTTTTCTGCACACTAAACTATAATTTGCTCATGGTGTAAAAATAAAAAGGAAATACGATATAATAGAGTGATGCAATATAATTTGTCCTATATACACAACTGTATAATGAGGAATGACACCCTACGCCAAAGCTAAGAACAGAAACTGGTGCAAAAGAAACCTGGTCTCATCTAACAATTTGAAGGGGGCATGTGTTTCAAAACAAGTAGCCCTGTTAGTGTTCGCTCTTTAGCTAGATCTATTACTCAGTAATAAAGTAAAGGTCTCATTTTCAAAAACATGCCCTAATATGACAAAAAGTACAACAAACTTTGCACCTAGTACAAAAAAGAAATATTTAAAACTTAAAAAGAACATCTACATCGACATGATTTGAGCAAATAATAGATGAATGGAAGCAAAAGTTCTGAAAAAAGTCTATCTTAATAAGCATAAAAAATGAATAAGTAAGTAGTAAGTGCTTACTTTGAATCAAAGCCCTTGAGATAAGTCCACAACTGCTGAAATGTATCCTGAGACAGCGGCGCACTGGCCGAGCTGCCCGTCGACAGCTGAGACATTGGGAAAGGTATGTTCACTTTCCCATACCTGGAAAAACAGAAATTTTATGACAGGTCATCTTAATTAAACAGTAAACATGACATCTATATTAGCCTAAAATAACACACTCTGCGGAACATAAAGCATTAGACAAAAGGGAGATGACAACAATACTATCACGCCTAAAAATGAATATCCAATGTCTAATGACTAAATACAACACAAAAACTTTGTATTCTTGAAAAAAAAAGGCCGGAAAGACCTTACTGTTTGCAGCATTCCCTTTTTATGAAGAGAGAGCAAAATGAAAACAGCTTTTTTAAAAATATCAAACCTAGGACCACAAATCTAGTTTGAATAGACCAACAATAGAAATAACCACACAGAGAAGCAGCTCTATGCAGCCAGACACCAAAACATACGAACAGCGAAATATATCAGGTAAGTAAGCAAAGACAAGAAAACTTAAATCACTATTTTTAAACCAACACAACACAAGAGAAAGTTATAAAGGGATACACACAGCTTTCAAATCCGTCACGGTTTGTTTTTAAATAAGTTTTTAGTAACTTTTATAGCACTTGCAATGTAAACAAACATCATACATAAGTTCAGAAGTTTGGAGGATTTACGACAGTAAAATATCATTAAATATGCAACAAAAAGGTAGATAGGAAAGGACGATAGATTTTTATCACGAAGGAAGGAGCAAAACACACTCACAACAGCACCTGTCAACCACCAAAGTCTTCTGAGTGTAACAATTATAAAAATGAAAATGTATTGAAATGTAATGAGTAGATAAAAATTATATCAGAGATCGAACAGCCCCCTCCTCCCCCCAATTACCCCACTTGTGAGAAAAAATCAAAGTGAAACGATACTGTGACTAGTTTAAAAAAAGATTTTTTTAATATTAAATTAGAATTCAAATTTCAGAAGAATGCTTTTTTAAAAACAGTTAAGATGACCAAACGCCCTTTCATCTCGAAACTGCTGTGAATAAGAAAATATAGGTGTTTTGTTAGCGTCCGGCAGAACAATGCCCTGGCTCTTTTACAGTTGACAAAAACAATGGTCCATATTATGTATACAGTTTTTGGTTCACAGGTTTTCAGTACATATACAGCAGACAGGTAACTACTAAGTATTTACAGGAGGGTCTGAAGGAGAGCTAGGTAGTGCAGCTCAACTTTGATGCAATACATAATATAAAGAAAAGAGTACAATTCGTTAGAAAAGCTCTGACAGTACTTTGTCTTAACAACCCATTCCAACTGTTACCCCCCCCCGTTCTTTTAATTACTAGCTAGGACAATGACACAATGGTTCATGCACTAACTGCTTTTAATTTACCACTTTCCATTATAGAACAGGGATGACTCAAGGACTACAACTACTAAAAACATCCCTGCAGGGTCCAAATCAGTGTGTAGAGCAGCTCAGCGCTGATGCCAAATCTTAAAAAAAAACCAACAAAACATTTCAATTTTTGTACTCTAAAAATACCACTGACAGATCAAAATTTAAAAAAAAAGAGTATTACTAAAAAACAAAACTTGCAAGTTTGGTTCTGCCAGCTCTAAACTTAATAATGCCATGCCGCCAGGCAAGGAAGGGGAGTAGGGTGCAATTTGTGGGTAGATGTTACCCCATTTATGTGAGCCCTGAGGGATGCAGATGGTCAGGGGTGTCGGTGTGAAATCTCACTAGTGCCAGTCAAAGTACTCAAGTAGCAAGCCACAATGGAAACTTTCCTGGGTAGCCAGAAGCAGAGGCCGGAAATTAGTCAATTTGTCAATGCATGCTGCTCTGACCGTGTAACCAGCCGAGATAAGAGTTCCTTGAATCGTTGTTACATGGCAGTGAGGGGTGGGATTGGTTGACTGCTTGTTACACTGATGGCTGAAGCTACGGATGGAAGCAAAGATGTTCAAATGTTTCCGATTTTAATAGGTCAAACAGTGGTCCAATGAAATGCAAGCACAGGTGGTAATTACATAAAAGTAAGACTGACGCATGTCATTCATTATCAGAGAGGAAAGCAGCTGAGAGGTGTGAAGTTTTGACCACTGCCTGTGTCGATCGGACATGCGCCCCTTGATGATCCCACCGAATGGGTCTTTGAAACCCCCCTCCATCTCCCATCGGAATCCCCTGTCTAAGATGGAATTTTTTTTCTGACTCCTTGCGATTCCGTCTCACACAGGTTCGACTGTACTTTCAGATGTTTTGTCTAAACAGCAGTATTGAAGATTTCGTCCAATGCCCCCCTTCCCCCCAATTGTTTTGCATTGTCAAGACTGACAGTCAGTTACTAAACCACTAATTAGCCCTATAGTTTAGCCCCAAAACTTGAGTAGCATATAAAGTTCCAAAGACTTTACTGTGCTATCATATTTATATCTTTCAAAAAGTGAAAAAAGCTCTCAAATTTTATTCCTTATCACCAGTCAGGAAGGAAATGAATTCTCACCTTTGAATATATAGGCTGTAGGCTAGACCTTCTTTAGATTCTTCATCATTTAAAAACCTCAGATAGGCCTAGACATATATATACAGTAGTCTCCGCCTAAGATCCCGGTGCTCGGGAGCAAGGAAATGCGGGATCTTAGGCGAACCGGGATCTTAACCGATGAACCCAGGGAAGAATCTATGGTGAACCATGTTAAGGCTCACAATCGGTAAAATGGTCTCCCTCCTCTCTACAATGAACTGACGTGCCCCCTTGGTGGGTTTATGGCATATGACGAGCAAAGAGTGGTTAACCTTGATGACCTATCACGGTGCATAGTGGCATGAGGTGTGCCATTTTCACTTATAATCCTATCATGAGTCTCAAGATCTACCCTTATCCAGTTGCCTCTCCTCTTTACCTGTCAAAAATTTATAGCTTTCCATCTCTGACCGAGTCCCCCTCCCCCCCCTCTTCCAAACCGCCTTTGTCGTTACACACCATTACGTTGTGAACCCACCAATCAAAATTCAGTCTGTCTCGCAAATTCGGGAGTAGAGACAACTGCTGCAATGGTCAAGGAAGAGTTCACGGTTCGATGTGATCCTGCCTGGAGCGAACGTGTAGGCCCTACCCACCCAGCGAGTGATGCAAGTTTAGGTGGCGAGCTCAGGTGTGAGTGCGATGCGTGGGGAAAACAAACGCGTCGGTCAGTTCACACCCCGGTGTGATCCCGTCTGGGGCAAACACTGTATCGCTTCATCGAGTTTTACAACGTGTATGTGATCACATTCACGATAGTGGTTGATCTTTGACGCGACGGACAGTTTATTGATCTCAACTTTTCACTCTAGGTTGATCGGCTGTGCCCGCCCGGGTTTTTGTTTAGCAAATTTTGATCTGAAATGCGGGATCTTAGCCGAATGCAAACCATCAGAGCGGGATCTTAGGGGTGACTTTTGTATAGTAAAAATTCTGTTTTACTAAAACAACGGGATCTTAAGCGAACCGGGATCGTAAGCGGTGGGATCTTAGGCGGAGACTACTGTATATATATATTTAAATAAAGTATAGAAGATCAAAACGTCTTTAAAAATACAAAATTCAACCAATCTTCCAAGATTTCGTTAGATTTAGGCCTATGGATACTTTTCGACCTGCACACATAGATGCTCTGTTTTGAGGGCTAAACCGTTACAATTTTTGCTGCAGAACACATATGGCCACTAAAACCCCTGCAAATCATTTCTTTTTCATAAATTATCAACACTAGATCTAGATTCTAATTGTCAAACATCAAATCGTGGGTTACTGGGCATGCCCCCTGGAAGGACTTCCGTAACGAGTGACCACCCCAACCTACGCAATAAAGAAGGGACTCGACTCTACGTTATTTGCATATAATAAAAGAAACAACTTCCGTTTTTTCAGTTGCCATCGTGGACAAGCGCGGCTTTCTCCGTACCCGTCTACTTGTATTTCGTACGCCCGTCTCGCGAAGGGATGAAGCGAAAAATTATACGAATAATGATTTCATTTCGCAAATGTTTTGAACGGAAGAAGAAATGGGGAAAAAATAAAATCTACCCTAAAACACATCTTAATCAAAGAGGCAACCCCCCCCTTCATAAAAAAAAGTGCTGCGCCTGATCAGGGGGACCAATTACCCTATCTATAAGAAAACAAAACATACCCTCCACAACGAGCAACCACCTCAATAAACAAAATAAAGATCAGTACCTGAACCCTGACCCAACCCCTACCCCAAAAACCTAACCATCAAAAAACACAATACAGAAGAGACCTACCCATACCCCTCACCCTCAACAAACACAACAAGCCTACCCCAACCCCTAGTTCCTACCCCTTACCCTAATAATCCTCAACAAACAAAATAAAAGAGAGACCTACCCCCACCCCTTATCCTAATCATAAGTCTACCGCAAACCCTACCCCTTCCCAAACACAATAAAGAAGAGGTCTAACCCTAACCCTAAGCCGACTCCACCCCAGCCCCACCCCTTAACTTCAACAAACACAACAAAAAAGAGACCTACTATTATTACACCTGTCCCTAACCCTGTCCTCCACCCTAACAACCTACCACTAGCCCTAAACGAACACAATAAAAAGGAGACCTATCCTACCCCTTCACCAAACCCCAACCCTCAACAAACACAAGATAAAGAGAAGACCTTTACCCTACCCCCATCCCAACCCCTAACAAACACAAGAAAAGACCTACCCCTACCCCAGACTGTACTAGACCCATACTACTACCCCTTCACTAACCCTAACAACTCTCTATTCTTCTCTGTTTCACATTGGTTGCTCGTTGCGGAATTCCTCCTCTCTATTAATAATACAATGTATTTCGCTAGAATTAATCGTGGTGAGAATTTGGTTAGAAACCGAAGAAAACCTGGCAACTCAGCGCTCCCAAACAACGAGAGTAGATAAAGTCTGCAGGGTCAACTGTGGCTGCGCCTTAATTCTACTAATCCCAGACTCAGCCCTTCAAAACTTAGAACTGGGCCAAAAAATGCGCAAACTACAGATGGTATAACAGTGGCTTTCTGTCTACCATCATGATTTTGGAAGCCATTTCAAGAATTATAATTTTAGCAAAGTGGCTATTCTCCGGCGTCGCGCCGATCAATAGATCGGAAGCTATTCTCCGGCGTCATAACTAGGCCTAGTAAGTCTACCTTTCATTATACTTTAGCTATGGTAATTGTTTAACATAACTTTATTCATTTATTTCTATTGTCCATTTGCTTATATTTTAAACGAAGTGACTATTTCTCCGAACGTTCGGAGAAATAGTGCCGATCTTTATTACTCCGAACGGTTTCCGGTCTCGTGATTTTTTGCCTATTTATTGCGAGAGTTCGGCGCCAACTTTCATCTGCCTCTGGTCTGGGAAGGAACACGTACCGCATGGCAAGCCCGCCTACAGACAACCTTCAGTAACACCCACCACACACTCACCAAACATAACTAGTGGGCAACTTTTGAACGTATGACGAGCTGAACTGTGGATGGAGAAACAGTGTGAGTAAAAGCGGGTGAAAGGAAGAATGTGCGAGTGTATCCACAGGCGACAGCAACTACAAGACGACGACACCGACCACCCCTGGCCTGGTCCACAGCTCACGAACAAAAGGAATGCAGCTCAGGCGGTGTTTTGCCTCTATATTATTGTCCATGGTTCGCAGGGAACAAGTGAGATTTTCTTTGTGTGTGCCTGGAGGGATGGGGTGGGGTATGAAAGTCATGCGGACGGGGATGAGCCGCGGGAGAGAACACGGGAATTGGATGAAAGAGTGAAACTGAAAGAGACAAGCGACTCATGAGCCCTGGAGTGAATGGATCCTATGTTTCTATTTTTGTATACTTTGAACTGTTACTGAATAAAGGCTGAAATAAATCCCGAAAAACAAACACACACACACACACTCCTCATTCTCCACTTACTACCACACACACACACTCAAACACGCACATACATACACACACACACACACAGGAGCAAATTTTTGGGTCTATATCTATTTCAATTTTCAACAGCTAGTCTAGATTCTAGATGAGATTTTTAGATGAGTGTAAAAACGTGAAAAAGAAAGGTTTCACAACAGAAAGAAATCAAAATTAGAACAGCCCATAAACAACAACAAACATTAACAAATAAGGGCGTGTGTCCAGTGTGTCCATCTGTCCGAAGAAGATTGGCAGTTTTAACCCTAAATGTGCGTAATTAAAAAAAAAAAGTACAGGATATTACATGTAAATTATGGAATCACACACATTAAGGGGCTTGCCAGTGTCAGTACATTGGTCGCAGCAGTGACAAACGCAGATGCCAGTTCTATGTGTCGTTATCAATAACCCTCCTTAGATCTAGAGCACACGAGTGAACACAACACATTACGTTTAAGAGCAGCACCCTTCATAGGCAACACGTCATATCTATAGCGAAAAACTGTTTGGAATTGTAGCATTTCTTTATATAAATATTTACGGCGGACATTTTTTGGACCGATTGAACCATATTGTATACGAACAATCTTTGGTAGGCCCATACTATAATTATAGATCTATATAATATCCTAAATTTGCGGGAAAGGATATTTCAGAGTGTTCGGAGAAATAGTGCCCAGCTTTATATTATTTTCCCGAACGTTCGGAGAAATAGTGCACAGCTTTATTTTCCCGAACGTTCGGAGAAATAGTGCCGCCTATTTTAAAATAATGATTCTGTTTATTTAAACGAACAAAATTGATTTTGTGTCTAAAATCCTGTCTAGTCATTATTATAGTATAGCTTTCTGTTTAACTTATTTCTTGTTTTCATGTTGTAATTTTAGTATTTTTAGATCAATTCAACTGATATGTCGCGACTTCAGTGCTGTCTTATCGTATCTCCATTTTTGTAAACAGTGAAAGTGTGACTCCTTTATACTCACTCTTTGTCTTGTTATGAACTCGCGTCAATAGTTGTGAACATGTTTCTTCTTGCACCCAACATAATTCTAAATTGGAGGAATTAGGGCAGTTTGTGCCTGAAAACCTATTGTCTGTATACTACTGTATCAATGGAAGTGGCACGAAGTGGTAAAGTTGTGGGAATTTTTTCCCAAGACAAACAAATAAATGAGAGAGATTTGCAAATCTGCGCCGACAAATTATTAGTAATAGACCGGCGGTGCAATAGCTTCTGATCTATTGACTGGCGAGACGCCGGAGAATAGCCACCTGCATAATTTTAATCTACATTTAGTAGTGGTCACTTGTTACATTTAGTAGTGGTCACTTGTTACGGAATCCTCCCTGCCCCCCTGTATTAACCCATAGAGGCTAATTTGATTTTCAAATTTTCTTGAAAATAATTGACTTGCGACAGTTGTAGCGGCTTAATGTGTAATCTGCAGCAAACAGTAGATTCTAGGCTCTGCAGTTTGACCCCCGAAGCAGTGCATCAGTGTTCGAAGCAGTGCATCTGTGTTCGGGAGTGAAAGTAAAAATTTACCAGTCACTGAGTCAGTCATTCAAAGTAGGGAGTGTATACAGACCCAGTTACCGGGAACAAAGTCACAAAGTATACAGACCCGGTAGGGGAACTCTTTTGTGATTTCGGAAAGTTTCAGCGCCCTCTTGGCTCAGGGTAGACCTAGGTTCTTCTAGATATCTATGGCCTAGGCTAGAGATCTAGATCTAGACAGACAGACAGACATAAATCATTGATCTAGTTTCGAGGCTAGCCTAGATCTAGATCTAAATGAAGATTGCGGATGTCTTTTCGGTAGTTCCCACCCCCCTTATATTTTGAGCCAGTTCGAGATCTATACGTTTGATGCGAGCTAAGATATCAAACCTAACCTGCAAAACATCAAATTATGGTAAAATTCAGGGGGGCATGCCCCCCTGAAACCCCCCACATTTTTATTAGGACAGGGGGGCAAGCCCCCCTGAAACCCGCCACTCTTGAGGCCAAAACCGGCGAATAACAATTGCGGGGTGGGAACTACCGAAAAAGCGCAGTCTTTTCGATGAACGATCGTTGTTCCTCCGTTTTGGAGTTGGAGGAATCACAATTTGAAGAAAAGAACAATGTCATAATTTCTCTCGAACAGTCATCCTCTCTCTCTCTCTCTGTCGCTAGCATTCTCTTTTTCTTTGATTGTCTCTGTCTTTCTTTCTCCCCACCTATTTCCCACTTTATCTTTCACTCGTTCCCTCCTGCCAACTGGGGCATGTCATACATTTTGCTAGCACTTCCCCCTGCTCTCTCTCTCTCACACACACACACACTACCGGGTCTGGGCGATGAAACTTTCCGAAATCACAAAAGAGTTCCCCTACCGGGTCTGTATACTTCGTGACTTTGTTCCCGGTTACCGGGTCTGTTACTGTATACACTTCGTTCAAAGTAACAGTGGCCTAAAAGGAAAGCTTTTCCAACAGTATGGCCTATAGATCAAGGTATACTTTACATGATGTTCAAATAAAATCAGGACAATGCAATACACACTATTCTGAAACATCCGCACATTTGAGTTTGATTCCGTACATCCACATTGTCATTGGGGGGGGGGAGGCTATTTAGACTGAGTCCAAATAGCCACTTCGTTATAATGTTTACGTTCCAGTTACTAGCTAGATCTAAGCTATAACTAGATGTACATTCCAGAACTAATCTAGAGTCTAAATATGTAGGCCTGGGCCTAGAATCTAGATCTATATTATAGATCTAGATCTAGATGTATGGTGATTGCATTCATTACGGACTCTTATATGTTCTCTTCAGCTGGACACTGGGATGGACACGCCCACGGCTCGCAGCACAAACCGTCAGAGTGACCAGTCCCTATGAAACCGAAGTCGTTGACTTCGAGGTAACTATAAAAATTAACTTTGCACCAAATCCCTAGATTACAATAAAAGAAAAAGGACAGAATTACCGAGTGAGTAATGGAAAACCCAGGATCAATATATTTCAAAATGTCTAAAAATAACGAAAATCGGCAGCTACTGAGACCACAGCAGCCAAAAGGAGCAGGAGCTGCATGGCGGAGCCGGAGGTCGGGTCGGCATGCGAAAAACTAACAAAGGGAACCATTATAATAAAGTTCTGCACGAAAAAAAGAATACTTACGTAGTAACGAAGCCCTTAAATAGCGAATTACAGTGTCTTCTTGTCAAAATTAGTAAATCCCAGTGTCAGCAAGATATCACTACCATTGCCAGGTACTTATCATCGCTTCAAAACAAAAGCTCTTGACGATAGGCCAAGCAAGCACACAACCGTTCAGATCACTACACACTTTCATACCACGTGTGGGAAGTAGGAAGACCGAAAGTACACACACAAACACAATGACCTATTTGTATTCCTACGCTGTCTCTAAAGCTATTGCCTTTTCCCTTCTTAGATCAGTACTTCCAATCAAATTTTGTTATCAATCCTACAGATAAATAACTACTCAATCAAGGTAGGAACTTCCACTTTATGCGGAAATTTTCAGAACAATATTTGACGGCGTAAGAATATTCAGCGACTGTGTCTGCACTTGTCAGTTTTGGCGCGAAAAGTTCAGCAGCAAAGACCACCAAAGAACATTTATGTATAATAAATACATTAAGACTTTTTTGTAGTAAATGTATATTTGAAGTTATTTTGATATATTTGATAATATTTTATTACAATTATTGAATAAAGAATAATATACTATTTACTTCGTTCCTATCTTGTTATGAAAAATGGCGCCCTACGCAAGTCAACACTTGATAACAGAAGCCTGATGTTAACTTGTATTTCCCGTCTTGGTTTCTGTGGGGGTTTTTGTGCTTCTTCTTGAGTTTGTAAGACTTTCTGGAGGACATCATGAACTTTTCAGAGTTGTTCCGACAGTCATTACAACTTTGCAAATTTTCTCCAGATGGAAAATACTTGGTAACTAATGTAATCAAACATGATCTTTTGGGCCATTTTGGCCAAACCTGCTTACAATATACTGTAGAGTGCGGGCAACTTGCTGATCCACCCAGTAGAGGGTTGTCTAAACTAACTCTGTTCTGCTTATGCTTTACTTTTAGTTTATCATCAGAATAACTGAATATTATCCATAAGATGTAGATCTACATCTAGATTTAGATCTAGAATCTAGATCTAGATCTAGATCTAATTGTGATTGAGATTAGATGATTAGAAACGAAGTGGCTAGCCGTACTTAAGTACGGCTAGACTGAGAGTCTAGTCGTACTTAAGTACGGCTAGACTGCCAGTCTAGCCGTACTTAGATCTAGGTTTGGCCCAATCGACTCAAGCCTGTTAAGTACACAGGTCTCATTAGATCCAGATCTAGTAATTATTCAGGTTCAAATACATGCAAGTCAGTGAGGCACCTTTTGGTTTTGTCTGAAATACAAATACTTTAGGCATTGCAAACTAAAAATTTCATTTACAATTCAGCCATCAATATTAAGTACGGCTTGCCTGACAGTCTAGCCGTCCTTAAGTACGGCTAGCCTGGCTGTCTACCCGTACTTAAGTACGGCTACACTGCCAGTCTAGCCGTAAGTTTATCTTAGGCGCTATTACTATTAACATTAGAAAACGGAGGTTTAAAATACATGCACTGTCATTAAGGCACCTGGTTTCGTCTCAAATACAAATACTTTAGGTACTGCACACTTCAGTAGGCCTATTTTTTATAAATGGTCAGTCTAGCCATCATATTAAGAATTATAAGTACGGCTAGCCTCTTCCAATTAGAAATTGTGTCAGTTTCAGTGATCCGGTTTTGGCCCCACCAGTGATTAGGCCTGCTTAAATTACTATACACTAGATCTACCCTACCATCAAGCAATCTTACAATCCTGCCATCCTACCTCTGTCCCTAAACCTAACCTATAAGTTGCTGTTGATATTTCATTACTCTTGGTGGGGCCAAAACCAGAGACTACCACATGATGTACTATAACTATAGATACTTTATAGATCTTAGATCTAGATCTAGATACAGAGAATCTAGTAAGGCCTACCAATACCAGCATCATAAGTTGAGTTTGTAATCATGTGTTATTTTATTCTCATTTGGCCTCTGTAGTATAGTCTGTTTTACACCGAGCATTTGTTTGAAACTCATTAAAATACTTTTCCTACCGCGAGCCGCATTTTTCAGCTCGTGGCCTCGCTGGACCGAGAGTCGCAAAGTACGACTCAAGTGGCTCGTTATCAGTTCCTATCCATTAATGAAAGGACACGAATTGCAAAGTGGAAAAGAGAGGCGAAGCCCAAACTGCCGTTTGCCCAGCCGCCGTCATTCCAGCTTGAGGCCTCGCTCAGATGACAGGACCGCCGGCTTCTCTCCCAAATGAGAACTGGTGGAAAATCGCCCCAGCTGAGATCATATCTCCACAAAATTGCGCCAGCAGACAACCCAGATCCGTCCTGTCGAGCCTGCAAGGAGGAGGACGAAACTATGGACCATGTGTTCCTGAGGTGTCCCGCCAGCTATCGTGCTAGAACCCGTCTGCTGGGACATTTCAGTAACCCACTTTCAGCACTTTTTAAGGACCCCCGGGCGAGTGTTGAGTTCCTGCGTGCTGTCGGCATCGCTGACCGTTTATGAAGCCACAGCGCCAGGAGAGAGAGAGAGAGAGAGAGAAGGACACGAATTCTCTGCCGATCTATGTTTTCAAAATAATAGAGACTTCCCATTAACAGATACGGAAGAAAATATTGACACAGACGATTTTTAGTCATTTCAACGCTTTTTTATGTCCCCTTCAAAACGTAGTCTATAATAGGTACACATACATAACTTTCAGCATTTTTTTTTGCACTTTTTGAAACATCCTACCTAAGAATTTTTAACGATGCTGTTGTACTTTTTTAGTTATGACTTTTCACAGTTGGAAAATTGATTTGATATATATATATATGACTCCTTTGATATTGCATAATACCCCAACCTGATAAAATTGGAATAAATCTTCAATATTGTATCATCGTCTGATAGAGTATTTTTAAACTTTCAGTTTGATGGCCATATGATGGTTTGTGTGTGTTAAGTTGGATGTTTCGAAATTCCTTTGTTGAGTAGGGGCGTAAAAATAGGTCAGGGAAAAGCTGTGGGCCAGTGGTAGATTTTGGCCTGGTAGGAAAAGAGTTAAGGGGTGAACCTCGTTACCGCAGTCCTCAATTTCTAAAATTTCTTGACTGGTTTATATGCTTTGCCTTGCTGTTGCCTCCTTTCATTCATCTGAGATAGACTGATGAGGGATCTAAATCAAAATATCATTTCAAAAGTAAGCCTCTATTGAATTGTTATTGAGAGTCGTGAGACTAAAGTTTGCAAAGTAAAACATTGAATTAACTCCTGATCTCCGACAAGTGGCTCACAGCGGCTTGCAGTCTGAAGCGCTGTGCTGGTGACCTGCTGGCAGCGCTGTAGGCATATAATATTCCTTTACAATGACTTTGACGTGAAATTATGGCTTTTCGGCAGGTCTCTTTTACCGGGAGTTCATGCTTTATATGAAGAAAGTCTATCAAAATAGGTTCCCTTGTTTTGATTTATTCATTTATCCAATTTAGTGACATGATACCTCACTTTTTCATTTCGTACCACTAAGAGAGCCCCGGCATAGAGGATTTACCCGTTTGAGAGATTTAAGAGTTAATCATGAACAGGTAATGACTTTAAATTTATTTTTCGTCCATTGTCAATGAAAAGCTGTGAGGGCCAGCTTATAAAGATATTAATTAAGTGTGAGTCCACATATTGTAGCATGTGACATCGTTGTGATTTTTAAAACAATATTTTTAACAATATCCATTCTTCTGCAGGCCTCAGGTGTTGACTACCGGCTAGTGATAAGAGATGTCGAAACTTTACAGATTCAACAGCTTTACTCATGTTTGGATGCCATTCAGTATATTGAGGTGGTGTATCATTACTTCTGGAATGAGTGTGGCATGCGTGTATGTGTGTTAATATTTTATGAGTGTGAACTTTAAATGTGAAATGTATAATTCTAAATTTCATATATTGCTGTCTTATTACTTATTTTAAACTCGACTGTCAAGTTTTCTCTTAGATAATGTCTCATTTTCAGTTTCATGTTTAGTGCTCATGAATTGTAAAGTAAGATATTATGAGCTTTTAAAACAATGACAACGTTCTGAATAAGTGAGAAAAAAGTGCCTTTATCGTGTCCATTTTCAGGCTAATGATTGGTTCTGGCAGTGTTGTCCTACCATCTTGATAGAATATGTGTGTAATATCCTATTAGTGCTTTGTCATGCTTTCTCAAAACTCTCTACATACTGTAGGACAGTCAAAATACCAGTACTCATAATTTGTTTTTTTCTCTCTGTTCCAGTGGTCAGGGGATTCACAATTTGTACTGTGTGGTATGTTCAAGAGAGGACTTGTTCAGGTAAAAATGCAGTCATTTTTGCAAATTTTGTTTTTTGTCCTTTCTTTTATTTTATGTGTTTAATTGTGAAGATATAAAAGGTGAGGTTTTTGTATAAATTCTTAATTTTACTTCTTTTTTTTTTTTTTTTAGCTCATGGAAGTGAGTGTAGTGTATTCAGCCCGTGGGGTTTTAGCAGGTGCTTTGATGCCAGTGTGAGTCTGATAATGGGGTCAGTGAGTTCATGGAGGTAAAGTCATATGACTCTATTTCAATTCCTTTACTTTTGGGGATTAATCCATTTGCACAGGCCAGCTGTTGATTTTGGCATTAAAGAGAGCTGACTCATTGATACAGCTAACAGAAGTGAGTGAGACATTATCAGATTCTCAGATTTCTTTTTTTCTCTTTTCTTTACAGGTTTGGTCCCTAGAAATCCCAGAGTGGCACTGTAAGATTGATGAGGGATCAGCTGGCCTGAGTGCAGCGACCTGGAGCCCAGATGGGAGGCATGTACTTACCACTGCCGACTTTCACGTATGTCTTTTTAAATCTTATTTTTGGGTACTTTACAAAAAATAGTTATCTGACACCATAAAGCCAGGTTTTTATTTTTTGAAATGGTGATAAAATTCTTGTTTCTCACTCTTGTCGGTATTATTGAAATTTCTCTGAAAATGTGTTACCTCTATTGGTTTATAAGGAAAGGGGGATCTAAGTGATGGTTTTGTTTGATGAGTCACAGTCATCTTCATTGAGTATGTGAGTTACGTATGTATGTATAGAGAGTTCCCTTGAATATTGCAGGGATTATATGCCAAAATCTCCCATGATATGTAAAAATCAGCAGAGTACAAAAAATATATATATTTATATATTATATTAGTTGTGAATTGTAGGCCTCTGTAAACCCTCCCTGGTGCAATTTTACTAGAAAAAAACTGTGTGTTACTGATTCCGCAAAATATGACAAGAGAATACAGTATTCGTTTCATTTGAGAGCCAAATATGTTGGAAATTTATTACCCAGAATAACTTTAACATGTAGTGAAAGCCAAACCTCTAGTTATACATGACCATACCCTCATTCCTTTTTGTCCACCCATGTAAGTTTTTGCTCATTTGTTGTTCTTTTTTCTTTTCTTTGTCACTTTGCCTTCCTTTCTCTTGAATATGTTATTGTTATAAGGCTTTAGATAGTTTAGAGCAATACTTTTGTGTTTTTTCTGAGACGCAGGCACCTTTTTATAATTTTTTCTGCTGTACTAAATGTCTAAAGCTAAACTTGTGTCGTACTTTTAATGATATTTGTTAGTATTATGTAAAAGTCTTACTTAATTTATGATCCCCATTATATCTGTTGTTTACTTTTGGCTTATGTTCTCTATGCTAAACTATCCAGAAATATATGCCAGGTTGCTTTTTACTGGCATACTTTTTTTATCTAACAAACATTTTTTTTTTCAGCAGATTATAAGTTGATTACTTTTGGGCTTTGATTTCAGCTGCGTGTGACGGTTTGGTCTCTGGTAACGAAGTCAGTGTCTTATATCCGCTACCCTAAACAATGCTCCAAAGGTGACTGTTTTCATTTAAGACACTCTTTATGTATCCTAAAGTATTATTAAAGTTCGCTTTTCATTACATTTTAGCCACAAATGGGACAGCCCCCACCCCCACCCCCCCTCAATTTACCATCTGTCTCTGATAGACAAAACCCAGTGGGTGAGAAGCCATGAAGGTACTTTAAGCTTTTTCATTCAGGATTTGAACCAAACCAACCTTTACTGCTACCTGGCACAGTTACCATTAAGCTGTTTCTGTCGATTCTCATGCCTGAATTTTCTTAGATATAATATAGAACAATGCTGATTTTAATTGAATGTTTTAATATATGCGGAAACTGAGACCTGGTATGACTTTGTTCATAACTGAGACCTTATGTTTGTTAAATTTCTTATATTTTAAAACTTTTCCCAATACCATTTGCTTCATGGCTAGAGCTACATCATTCCAGCAGACAACCACAGGCACTGGATGAAATAACCTACCAACTCTGAAATCTTTTACTTTTACTTTACTTTACTTTTCCAATCCAACCTTGAAATCAAACCATATCTTCTGTGTGCAACAGACACATGTAATGACTGTCGATTTTGCTCTCTTTGTTGTATAATTTTATGCTGGTAACTACTGCGGGCATTATAGAAAGTGAACAGTTAAGACTGCAGTCAGGCATGCACTTATTGGAACATGTACATAATGAACGCACACATAGCGAACAGAGTTTTAAGGTCCCTAATCTTTAATCATTCATGTATTCTTTGTATTTAAAACATGTGCATAGCAAAATTTGTCTAGAACGAAAAGATTTCCGTGTCCCACTGATTTCGTTGTGTGAATGTGTGCTAGTACTGCTAGACAGTATTTTAGTGTCTCTGAGAACTTTATGATTCCTGTCCCCAGGCATTGACTTCAGCGTTGGAGGCAAGTACATGGCCCTGGCTGAGCGGCGAGACTGTCAGGATCACATCAGTATTTTCTCCTGCCAGTCCTGGTCACTTGTGAAGGTGAGCTGACCTCATAGAGAGTATGAATCGTTTTTACTTTGGTTTTTTTGTTGTTTTTTTAAATGAAATTCAGCCCCTTGCTAGACAAAACTTTTGGTTACTCCATCTTATTTTCCCCACCCCAAACTAAAACACTTCATTACATTTCTGTGGTGAACTTAAGTCAAACCAGCCTTCATATTTAAACTCTCCATTGCGGTCACCTGTACTAGCAGCCTGGACACTCTTACAGTTTTCCTATATTTTCATCCTATTCATAGTAGTTCCTGTCTAACACCACCATGATCAATCATTTTCGTAACAAGTCGACCTCTCTATGATCATTTGTTACAAGTTTTCTGCCAACCTGTCTTCAGACTGGGGCTTCGAATGAGATTATGGGGGGGGGGTGTCCTTCATGACTTGAAATGTTAATTGACTGTTTCTTTTTGCCTTAGACATGTAAGATGCTTGTTTCCTTGTGTAAAATTTCAGTTTAGATTATGTGTGAATTCTTCAGACTTTTGCAATGTTTGTTTCTTTTTTATTTTACCTTTTCAATTTCAGCATTTCGAGTCAGAGACAGATGACTTAGCGGGTTTGCAATGGTCGCCAGACTCACGGGTGCTATGTGTGTGGGATTCTTGTCTAACGGTGAGTAAGCTAATAAGATTGTGAGTGTGAGAGGTTGGAGGTTGCTTCCAGTATCTTATACTTCTGTTCTTTCCTTCTGTTATTTTTGTCTGTGGTTTTAATTCTGTAGTTTCCCCGGAAAGAGGACCTTTTTTGTATTCATGTGTTTTATCAGGAACAGACAGGTAAAAAAGATATGCATTTCTTCTTTTCCTTACCGCATTTTACAGGGTGAGTAAAAAATATTGCAAGTTACTCTTTATTCATACGACAATGTCATATTTTTTGTCTTTTTAAGCTGTTTCTTCAGGATGAATGTACGAATAAACAGTTTTTAAAAAGGGTGTTTTTTTTAGAAATCTTTAACTAGTTACAAAGGAATAATTTTTAAAGATATGACTACTCCAAATATCTTACATGCATCCAGGGTTGAGGTTCACTGTTGTCATTTGCATACTGCGAGTCTGGCGAAGTGTAGAAAGGTTACCATCTCTACTGTCAATAGCTGCTGGAGCCAGTGGGCGGGGCAGTATTGCAGGTGGGAGGGGCTTCATTCCCTGATTGACGGCAGTGTGAGAAAAGGCAAGGGGAGCCTGTGGGAAAGACAAGAAGAGAGTGGTGTGAATATTCTCAAATGTCCACTTCTATCTACAGTACGGTTTCAGATATAAGAAAATTGATGTCCCTGTGGGAAAGTTAATGTGCTTCTCTTCTTTTTAAGTTGCTTTCTCTGCTCTTGTTTCTTTCCATTTACTCCTATGCTGACATTTGTTTGTATATATATAAATATGTCAGGCGTTTACTTTCAATGCAAGTCTGACTGGTCCATGATGCTTATTATATTTTTTTACTTTGCTCAGCCCAGGCAAATACTTTTGTTCTTTTGTGAATATTTTTGTACACTGCTTTCTTTCTACCTAAACCTCTCTCTCTCTCTCTCTCTCTCTCTCTCTCTCTCTCT